>NC_044499.1:49170814-49185814 GCF_902362185.1 Chanos chanos | reverse complement strand
CAACAATTATGTAAAAAATGTGGTCTGTCTAGTCTGTTTTGGTTAAAGAAGAAAAGCCAAGGGAGGGACCATATAACTCCATGGTAACAATATGTTCCACATTTCAGTGGCATCAAACACAAACGCTGGAGCAGTAGAATTTCAACTCAATCCAGAACAAATAATTTTGGTCCAACTAAACAAACTCATGTCCTTCTTTGTAGATTTTAAAAGACATGGGGTTTTTTTTGGGGGGGGGGGGTTGTTTTTTTTGGGTCATACTGATAATATCTTAATATCTTAATGTGTAGTGACAGTCGGTTCCATGCAGGGTACAACAGATGCTCTTAGTAGACTGGGGTTTTTTTGGGGGGTTTTTTGGTTCTTGCTGGTTTTCATTTGTGCCAACATACTGCGGTCTCTTGTTGACCAAAGAGTACTGTGAAAAATCAGCCTCTGACTACGAGGTGACGGAAAAACATAGCAGGATTCGCAGCAGATCGAAATGATCTAAAAGTCTAAACATCTGGTGGACCCAAAGGTGTAAGTTTTATTATAATACTGCAGATGGTCTGATGTGACTCTAGAAGCTTCACTTCATCAAAACCAGGACGGAAAAGAAAGGTCTTTGGCGTACCTTTCCCGTCTTTGTATGCAAGGGCCTTGTCGATGAAGTCTGCACCCTCCTCAAAGAAGGCACTGATGTTGAACTGCTCCGTGTCGTTGGCGTTTATGCCGTGGTAAGTGATGCCGGTTCCTGCGTAAAAGTCTGCGTTGGTGTTCACGTGCATGAAGGAGTTGCCCTCGGCGACGTTGAGTACGTGTGTGACCCCGAGTCGCTGCAAACGCATCACGTTCTGGGCCACAAACCTGGGGAACGATGGAGAAAATGACATGTGAGTCTCACCTGAGCACTGATGACTCCTGGGAAATTTATATTAAAAAAAAAAAACAGCTAATGAAATTAACCTCAAACAAGCAGTCTCCAGACCATTAGGGAACGGGTCGTTTCCAAGCCAAAAGGTTTGAAGAAAAAATGTCTTTAAAGTTTTTTTTTTTTCCTGGAAATGCTTAGGCAAGCCTTCAGTTTTGGTCCATACTCAAGCCCACAGAAAAACAAATTCATGAGGGAAAACAAATACTTCACACTTGCACCAAAGGAACAATAATTATTCTCACAACTGTCCATTTAATGATTATAATCTTGGCCGTAACGTAATCTAAACAGTTTGAGAAATGAATACTATTTCCTCAACAGCTTCTCTTCATTAAGGGGACCTTACAATGTAGCACCATAATTTACAGTGTTTTCTCCCTCATGTTGCACACAAATTTGGATTTTGTATCCAATCCAGGGTGTTAAGTCAATCTCTTGTCAATCTCTAGTCAAGCCCTTTCAGATATGGGTGTACACCCATCCATCAGACGAAGTCAAGCTGAAGTTATCCACCGCACTACCCTCCCACTCTTTCTCTGTCCGTTTGGTCTTTCTCTGCCATGCCTGGCTAGAGCTTGATGGGAATAAATTGTGTGGAGTCGCTTTTAGACAGTAGAGATGTCGGTCTATGTTAGCTGACCCCCTGGGACAGCAGTGGTCTAATCCAGCACAGACACACCAAGGAGATCTTGGCTGCAGCCCAGAGGCATACAAAGAGCCATAGGCATCCAGCACAGTGCCTGAAATAGGTCCTCAACTCCACAGAGAGAGAGAGAGAAAGAGAAAGAAGAAGAAGAAAAAAGAGTATAGGAGATAGAACACAAGGGAGAGCTCTGTCTTTGCGCACACTCTTCAATCTTCATTTGCTTCCCCCCCCACCCTCTCTCTCTCTCTCTCCCCCTCTCTCTCACACACACACACACACACGCACACGCACACGCACGCACACACCTTCTATTTTTTCCTTCCATGTTCCTTTTCCTCATTCTCTGCTTTATCAGATAGATAGATAGACAGACAGACAGACAGACAGACGGACAGACAGACAGACAGATAGATAGACAGACAGACAGACAGACAGACGGATAGACAGACAGACAGACAGACAGACAGATAGATAGATAGATAGATAGATAGATAGATAGATAGATAGATAGATAGATAGATAGATAGATAGATAGATAGATAGATCTTTCTCTCTTCTTTCAGAATGTAGATACATTGATGGAGAGAAACAGTCGTTACACTGGAAATTCAGAGATGACAGTGTCAGCTGGCACTTGATCATACCTGTTCACTGAGATGTAATAATAATAATAATTATTATTATTATTATAACCACACTAGGACTAACCTTCTACCAGTGACATTCGCTTTAAGAGTCTCCAGAAAAACGTACATAAATAAATCACTTCTCACTTCAGTTTTCTGTAGCCAACAACTGTCACAAGCTATAAAAGCCCTGAAGCTTTCTACGTCTGTTTCTGTTTTCAGACTTCAACGTGGGCATTTTCACTGACACATGTTCCTGCATTACTGAATAACGTTATACAATCAGAGACCTCTCTCCTTTCTGTAACTTCATAATCAACACTGAAACTCTACTTACTCTTTTTCTCTTCTGACACCATAATTCTAACTGATGTCGCGTTTAATAAATCATTTTGTTTATTGTGATGTGACAGTCCTACTCTTTCTCTTTCCCTCCTTCTAATTTCTTTGGTTTTACCACCAAACTGAATATCACATCTTGTCGGATAACCATTGGGAAGGCAAATGTTTTCTTAACCAGCTGTGGATAATTTAAGGTTAAATAAAGTAAAAGATTAAACAGACTAATCTTTCAGTACACAGTTCTTTCACTGTGTTTACCGGTCAACTGTTAAGACCTTGCCTTTAAAAATGTCACGTTTGACGTCACTCATGTCTCTTTGGGCTCCAAAGCTCAGACGACCCGAGAGAGAGAGGTATCAAGTCTGTTACCCCTCTGCTTTAGGGCTGACAGATCTGGAACCCCATCTGTCCAAGTGTCTGCCTTCAGCCATGGTTCCTAAAACAGTGATGAAGAGATGCGTAGCCTGCGTGTAGACTCATTCCCCATGATCCATAACTCAAGCTATATCCTCCACCCAGTGAGAGTGTGTCAATACAGAGCTGATGGTAGTCATATTTCTCTCACACACAACCCCTGCCTGTATGTGTGTGTGTGTGTTTGTGTACAGACCTGCACGTTTGGGTGCATGTGTGTGTGTGTGTGTGTACGTGTGTATATATAAATGGTTGTCCATGTATGCGTGTATGTGTGTGTGGGGGTGGTTAGAGTGTGTGTATCTGTGTGCGTGCGTGCGTGTGTGTGTGTGTGTGTGTGTGTGTGTGTGTGTGTGAATACTTCGCTCCTGGCTCACCTGCCCTGTCTTGCTTTTCCTGTCCCGCTCTCTGCAGTCCCTACACATACATTATTAATAGTATTCCCACAGAGAAGAAAACACTGCCATGAACAGAGAGCTGCCCATCCTGCTCCAGCAAAGTGCAGCTCCTACACACTATGATTTAGGAGAGAGCAATAGCTCCAGAGACCTAAAGTGCATTTACTGTTATATAACAGTAAGCCCCTTGAAAAGTGACACAATTCAAAAACTGAACCATTATTCCCTCATAATTTAGTAATTCCAAAACGGCTCAGCGAACTCTACACAGCCAACACAGTAACGACTGCTGCTGAACTTTCAGATTCTGTGTTGTTAAACATGTACATGTGCCATGTGCTCATACACACAAGAACTCATCAAATTTTCTAATTATCAGGTCTGTTACTGAAAATAAAAAATGTTCAGGAGGAGTACAATGGAACAAAGGCGTCAGAACTAACACCACATAACTGTAAATTAACACTAATTATCTGTGTAATTACACATTAATTTTTCTCTTATATTCCACACGTTGCTCTGAGCATTATCAGAATGTACCATAATAATAGTATAATATGTAATACGTGATCACATGATTATGTCTCTCTCTCTCTCTCTCTCTCTCTCTCTCTTCATATATATATATGTGTGTGTGTGTGTGTGTGTGTGTGTGTAGGCATATGTGTATATGTATATGTATCCCACACACACATACACACACATATACTGTATATGTGTGTATGTGTGTGTGTGTGTGTGTGTGTGTGTGTGTGTGTTATCACTATTATATCAATATCTACAATGGGCCAAACTTAAATTCTTAACAGGGTATCAAACAGCTTCTTGTGTATGAGCAGACTTGGCCGTATATCAGTATGAAACTTGGCCGTATAGCGGTATGAGACTTGGCCGTATAGCGGTATGAAACTTGGCCGTATAGCGGTATGAGACTTGGCCGTATAGCGGTATGAAACTTGGCCATATAGCGGTATGAGACTTGGCCGTATAGCGGTATGAAACTTGGCCGTATAGCGGTATGAAACTTGGCCGTATAGCGGTATGAGACTTGGCCGTATAGCAGTATGAAACTTGGCTGTATAGCTGTATGAAACTTGGCCGTATAGCGGTATGAGACTTGGCCGTATAGCGGTATGAGACTTGGCTCTATACTGTAATTGATTTTGTTGTTGTACAAAGATAATGTGCACTGTGGTCACTCCTCTTGACTAATCTTCTGTCGTTGGATGGCACCATCTAACAGTGAAAACTATTAGACAGATGTTCATTTCTGTGTATAGACTGTAGGCTACACTGTAGCTGTGTTGGGGAGGGATTAATTAAAAGGGAAAAAAATGCAAATTAAATAGTATAAAATGACAATCCAAATAGCATTTCTTTGTGGTATATTAAACTAGCTGTCAAAAATGTCGTCACAACTGGCAAATATAATGTTAATGCTATCTCTAGGAGAACATCTATTCTCAATTTCTCCCATAGCCTGAACATAGCTTTTCTTCTCACTGTAGGAATCCCTGTTCTGAATCCATCTTTTTGTGAAACCTGATGCAATAATCAATCAAGCTTAATTTAGAACCGTTTGCATCTCCGTATCTCAGGCTTTGGCTTTGGTTGGCTAAAGATATCGTAATCAATAGCCTACGCAAGGGCAGCCCATACCCCAGACGTCGTTTCCCGACAACAACATTTGGATTGCAACTTGTCGGCGGCTCTCATGCTCTCGGTAGTATGTTTAACACGTCTGTGATTTCTACAGAAAACTGTTTGAGAATAAACAACACGTGATAATAGATGTTCTGACTGAGAAAAGCAACGGATGATCTCAGTGAGATAACACAGAGATGGCACCGATAACAAACAATGGTTGCCAGCCCGTTGTTTCAGTCAGCCTGATACAGTCGCTCTGATGTGCAAAAACTATCTGTCTGAAATTCTCCTGATTTCTTAAAATGTTCTATGAAGATTTCGTCGCGCGTTACACTAATCTCATGATTAATGCTGTTCGTAACTGGAGAGGTGACGAAATTAACATTTAATCATAGTTCTTTGTGTATAAAACCAAATTCTGATTTGGAACGCGAGATAGCTGCCGTGGAAAAATATGAACTGCAATCAAATTTGGGTGATTAATTTAACTTTATAGTGTATCTCTTAAACCAGCCGTCTTTGATAGCGACGTGGGTGACGTTCACACCATCTTTTGAATGAGGTTTTATCCATCCCAGCACAGTCAACCACCCTGTTTAGGATAAGTGTCGTGTTCGAATGAGACTATGCATTTGTCAGCTGATACCTGTCAGTGCCATCTGTTAACAAATATTAGAGTATTTTAAAGCGGGGCGGGGGATTATACGACTGGGAGTCGCTTAAATAAAATAACTTACGCGTTCCCGATGTAAATTCTCGGATACACCTCGTTGAAATGTTGTGCTGGTAAACTGTAGAACCCGCTGCCGTTTGACAATAGCTCGTTGAGTTGTTGCACAGTAGCCTCGCTGTCTGGCACAGTGACTTCAACCGGTACCTTGGCAGGGCTCGGGTGTTTCTTCATGGTTCCAGTCAGTCTTAGAAGAGCGACGAACAAGTGTCAAATTATAGTCTGATTCGTGTCAATTTCCGATATTCCTGCATTTTATTTCTTGAGGGTGTATGTTATAGGTGTGCCTGTGTGTCTGAACTGTACGCTTTTCTCACAGACACACCCCGACTCGCCCACCGGCTGTCAGACACTCAAGAGATCGGAATTGGCGGAGGACAGCGACACGCGCACAAGGGTGGCAACCGAGGACCGATAAACAAGTCAGTGAGAGCACTGTTAAAGGAGCCGCTCTGTCACGACGCTTTGCTACCCCAGTGACAGTTCCGTCATCCAGAAATTGTCACGCTGCTGTGCAATGAGGATATGAGAGAAGACCAGACTACGCTGGCGCAAACAGCATTTCTTTGTTTTGATGAAACATCTAGCAACTCGTGATTTGGTAGACCGTATGAAGAATAGGCTATGACAAAGTACCACACCACTGTTTATGTGCTGGGTTATAACAGGTCTATAGTTAGTCTGGATCTGACGTCATAGCATTCAGTCAGTCTCCACAGCAGACATTAAAAAGCGTCAACATAGGCTTATTGAAATAAAATCAAAATTGTTCATACAACGAAGCACATATTCGGTTCATCAAACATGTTTTGTTTTTTTTTTCAATTTTGTTTTGTTTTGTTTTGTTTGTGAGATATGTAAATGGGATGATAGCTTACTCTGTGCTTTGTAGTCTTGGTAGGAGAGAGCATGGTATTTTAAGTTGTTGACAGTTCAGGTCATCAGAGCAGTCTTGACCATTCAGAAGTGACCCATTTGGAGGAAAAATACCAAAAGTAAAAGTCAAACTTCTCTTGATTTGTTGACTATATCAGAAACAGAACATCGAGGTCTATTTATACGACTACTCAAGATTGGCGCTGTTATACCCTATTTCATGAGGTATAGCGGAAATTCATAGTAAGCTCTATCTATCTATCTATCTATCTATCTATCTATCTATCTATCTATCTATCTGTCAAGTAAGATGTAATATGTTATATTTTGCCTTTCACCATTTTGTCCTTTGTCACGTTGTCCTTTAGCTTTTCCCCTCCTCGGATTTGTTTCACTAGAGAAGAGTAGATCTGTTTCTATCTGTAGAGCCACTAGAGGGCGGCATAATTTTAGGTAAATGACAATTTGCCCCCTTGTCCAAATTCAGATCAAAAGTGTTTTTACAAAATACATACAATAAAAGTCTCAGAAAATTCAGTAAGAAAATAACATGTAAAAATCACTTGTAAATATATATTATATATATAAATATATATTTAAATTTATATATAAATATTTTTTATCAACTGTCATTTATCTCTCTTAACTACTGCAGGTTTCTGGTATTGGTCCTCTTATACTGGGAATATTATTTCATCGTTTCACATAAAAATACAGTTTAAAAAAAGGTCAAATATGTATCTATAGATGACATAGATACATTAAATTTCCAGTTGTGCTTTTCCAACATTTTTCTCTTTTTTCCTTGTTTGTCCACATTGCCAGACTTTAAATGTGCTGCTTAGTGTTCCCAGTCCAATAGACTTGTTATGTAAGTGAATTAGCAAGTCACACATCCGATAGATTAGTTTGTGTGCACAGCCGATCAATGAGCGGAGAGCGGAGAGTGATTAGCACCCTGCTGATCTCTGCCAAACTGATCTGTAACCATTAAATAGTCTGCCTGTAGCATAACATCAGCGCGCGTGTGACCCTTTGACTGGTCCGGTTATTTAGCATGTGATATTTAAAAGCACTGAGGATGTAAGAGCACTTGAGAAAAATGCGTAGTGTGATTAATCCTAATGACTTGTTTTGCTACCACTGCTGTTAACTGCTCTATCACAACGTTTTGACACATGAAGGTATCAGCTGCTCCTTATTTATCCGTTGCCATGGCGACTCAAGGAGCCGCTTAATGCCATGGCAACAGGCCCATCATGAAAGCTTTCTGTTGTTGTTGCTGTTTTTTTTTTTCTATTGGTTGTGATTATGAATGTTTCTGTGTGTGTTTGTGTGTGTTTGTGTGTGTGTGTGTGTGTGTGTTTGTGTGTGTGCAGGCATGCATTTTTGCCAGTCAGATCCTCATATGTCATATCCCCAGCTGTCTTTACACACTAACTGATCATCCATTCTTTATGCTTGCCACAAAGAAAACTGAACCGTATCTTAAGTCATCATAAAAGCCATGACGTCACAAGGTAAGCTTGGTTTTAGGATTTTTGTGTTTTGTTTTTAGCAGCCATATGTTGTTGAAGAACTCAAAAAGGAGAGATGCTGTGTGCAGTTCCTGACTGTTTTATTGACAGTCCCTCCCTCTCATCTCCACTTTGATTAATTAGCCAGACACAGCAGCACCTGAGTCCCTGAGACCAGCCCACGAGCAGGGCAGAACAGAACAACCGACGCTCTGCTATTCAGTATTGCACACCGAAATCTGTTTGGCAGGCTTTGGATCGAAATGGATCAAAAATACAGTTTTAAGTATGATATTTCAACGAAGAGATACTTTTTTGTCCGTTTAAAGCAGTTCGTGATTCATGTCAGGCTTCGGTGAAATTTGTCACTCATATTAGTCACTTTTACACTCCCTCAGGGAGCAGTGTGACCTTTCCCGAAATGAGCAGAGACGGCTTGGCCAAAAGAGACTGACGTGTTAAAACACACACACACACACACATACACATACACGCACGCACGCGCGCGCACACACACATACACACAGACACACACACACATACACACGCATACACACACACATACACGGGCCATGGCTATTCAGTTAACATCCTGATTCAATAAACGACCCGTTTGTACTGCACAAGCTGAAACAGAATGGATTTATTAGATCAGTGTTGGGGGGACAGGGTAGGAGGGGTCAGCTCAGAATGGGGAGGTCGCAGGTTTTGCAACATTGTATTTGGTTTGAAAGGGAAATTCTGTGAGCTTGAAGTTTGTGTCTATCTGTAATGTGTGTTCTTGCACCAGTAGGGGGTGCTCTCTCCTATGTGTTTAACAGAGAAGACAGGTCCCTTTTTCTCACTACTAAGGACTGAAGGTGTCGCTAGCACCGTGCTAATGGCAAATGGAATGTATGCAGCTGTTGTCATTATACATAGTGTTGACCTATGCAGATTTTACACCACAGAACACATACACTGTACTTACCATATCTCCTCCTGGGCTTTCACAAATGAGTCTCCTCTGTTTTTTCTTTTTTTTAGCTTGTCTATCATATCATCTTATTTCTTCTGGCCCTTTTTTTGTGATAATTAAAGACCTTCCAAGACAATACAGGCCCCCTGAGACATGCACTTAACAATAGTGACTCATGCATAATATTACCATCTGCTGGTTTGAGGCTACTGAAGCAAGCACAGGATATGACAGCAAGAAGGACAGAGAGCTTGACTTTGTAAAAGTACAAAGAAGGAGAGAGAGAGAGAGACCAGGAGAGAGGACCAACTGACCTCATTAGGCACTCTAGCCTTCTGGGTGGCCACTCCACTGCCTGCCTGATTTTATACAGTTCAACACTGAGGTTGTGAGGTTGTCAGTGTGATGATGTCATAGAACCAGTACAACAGGACACAGGCTCTGTTTACCCTTTCTGTTTATGTTTGTCGCCCAAGCAACAGAACCCTGTGATCTAAGCGTTTATTCTGGGATGTCTATTACTGAACTGTTCCCGATAATTAGGAATTAAATCTTGTTAATGCTTCTAATTTTCTCTTTCTGCCGCAATGTCATTCGATCTTAATGGGGTAATTTAAAATGATACAAACGTGCTTAGACGCAACTGCGCCATAATTTTCTCAATCAATTAAAGGCAGAGAAAGGAGAAGACTAACAGGCAATTTGTTGATGAGATTACACAAAATGGATCTCTGATCATGATGAAATTCAATTGTAATCACGTCTTGCTGTTAATCTTGCCTAAAATGGGATCTATTTAAAGAACACGGCGGGTATAACTGGAAGCTTCACATTGCATGCATATTTTTTTTTTTGTTTTTGGGTTCATGCTTGTAGTTCCACATGCCTTTGATCTATTATTCTCTGTGAAACAATCAAACCAGTGTCTGACTCTCATCTAGTCTTTGGATACATCTCTGATATGCTGTTAGTTCTGTTAGTCTGGGCTGTTTACTTTCATTTCACGGTACACGCCACCCCTTTCACCTCTGTCCTGCCCCGCCCCCTTCACACACACACACACACACACACACATATGCGCACGTGCACACACACACACACACACACTCATGCATGCCTCCCCTTCCATTTCACTGCTGGTGCATAAGAAAGCAGCAGGACATCTCCTAACCTACATACAGCATCAAAGTCATAAGCAGCACAGAATATTTTACCCCCTTGTGTGTTTTCCACACTTGCCCTTCAAGCTCCCCCCAAGGTTCGAATACAACAATGCAGGGAACCAAGTCATAAAGGTTGCTTCACAGTATTAATGTTCTCTCTCTCTCTCGCTCTCTCTCTCTCTCTCTCTCTCTCTCTCTCTCTCTTTCTTTTTCTAGTTTTCAGTTTATTACTTAAATAGTTTATTTGCAAATTCAGTAATAGCATGTACTGTTTATCACATACTGAGGTCATATGATAATTTGATCTATTGACACTTTTCTTCTTTGCATATCCCTGTTTTGGTGGGGAGAAAAAAACCTCACATAGACACTGGTCCCATTCCTCTGCATATGATAATCTGAGGTTATCTAATGTACTTAGTCAAGAAGTGCTTTTGAAAGCATGGTGTCTATATGCAAAGGGGGAAATAAGGAGGGAAGCAGGAGTGATTGAAAACCTCTTTCGAATCCTGTTATCTCTAAGACAGGTCCACTGGGGATTCACTTTATCCACACGCCAAACAACAGTCGGAAAATTCTCACTCCTTCAAGCTGCGGTGGTTATGCCCTGCAGTGTCCAGCTCACACTGTTTTCAGTCAAACAGATGTGAGTAGCACTCACATTTCAGGGCTGATGATAATGTCAATACCTTGCTGTAGTTAGTGATTCATTTGCACAATGATCTAAGCCTTGTCTTCCCCATGGATTCATTCCTGCTCTCCCTCCTGCTTGCCTTTAGAATGGCCTCAGTATTGATTTGGAATTGAGAGCGGTAGATTTTAGATATTCACTGAAAGTAAGCATTTTTATTCTTTTGTTTCATTTTGTAAACTCGGTGCTTTGAAATTTTCCAGAATTCTCTCTTTCTCTCTGTTATAACATATAAAAGGTCAAATTACTGACATTGCCAAAGAGGTTAGAGAATGCAGTCGTGTTGTTGTTATCCAAAGCTTTAAACAGTGGGGGACGTGTTTGTTGAGTTACTTTATCTCCTACACAGAGAGAGAGAGAGAGAGAGAGAGAGAGCATTGAAGAAAACTGAATTTCATTGTGTTTGACAACAAAGAGGGAGGGATTTGTCATCTCTTGCTCAGACACACGAGTTATCAGCACCCTGAGAGATGATAAGGGATCCAGTGAGAGCAGGAGCGTGTAGGTCCTGGGTGAGCAGGGCTGCACGGGCCCACACACTCACTCACCCACAATAAACCTCATCACTCTGTTTAAATGATCTTCCCGATATCACTTCAGTGGATATCACCACCGCTATGTCAACGGAGCCTTAAAACGGGTCAAGACCGACCCCGCGTAAGCAAACACCGAAGTTCAAATCTGTGCCCCACAGATAGACTTGGTTTCAGACAAAGACGCTCGTCGCTATTAATAGCAGGGGTTTGCCACCCTTTCAGCTGACTGGTTTGTGGCCTCGCTCTTATGTCCGTCCCATCAAGGAGTCCCTTATCATCCACCTCAACATGGGGCTCGTAAACATGAAAAGTTCTGGTGGATGGCATCCCATAAGCTGTTCCCTGACTTGTGTGAGAACGAGGGAACACAGTTGTTCTTCAGAGATGTGAAAGAAGAAATAATGAGGTCCTTTGTTTAAGCTTTCCCTGTTGTCAGATAGGCCCCCCTTTCTACTGAGTACTGTCCTCCGCATCACGAGTTCCCCTATGTAACACGCCCCCGGGCTTTGCCGGCTGTTCTGCTGTGCGCGGTTATGTAATTTAGAGGGCTGTGCTTGTTTTCTGTTCTCACCAAGTGGACGTCGTTTGCCCCGCGAAACAAACAGGACGAACTCATCAAGCCTCATCAAGAAACTTTTCATCAAGCTTCGCTGTCACGGGCATCTCTGGATGTCTAGCATTGCTACTACGGCGTACTGTTATAGTTGCTGTTATTGTTATTGCATATTTTCTGTGCAGTGTAGTGCAGTGATTTTCTATACTGTGATCAATTTGTTTTACTTTGTCAGACAACATGTCTGTGTAGTTTGACGGAGTCTTGAACTTCTACAACAGGAGGACAAAAATAAATTGTTTCTCTCAGTTCCCTGCTTGTTAGTCCAGAGTCTGGCCCCGACGGATAACTAGCAGAGATCTTCTGTGCGGCCGTGTTATTTTGAGGCTATCTTGTTAAAAGCGTACCTTGACTCATACACGTCTAGACAGGTGTAAAGTGTGTCAAAGGGGGATAGACTTCAAAACGGCTCGATGTGATTCACAGAAAAGATTAGCAGGTTCTGACTTCTAACATCCAGTCACAACAGCGTCCACAACAGCAAGTTCAGACACCTTGGACTGATTACGGGGGTTTTAAGAATCCTGGCTGCAAGAGGTTCAGCACGAGTGCGGTTCCAAATATAGACTTTGGACGGCGAGTGTGTTTTGACTTTCCCAGTCGAAAAAGCCATATCAACCGTATCGTTCCCCAAAATGGAACTGGAGCAGTGAGATGGTAATCCTAATCCCCTTCCAGATAAATTTGCTGCTCGTAGCTGCTTTTTCCACTCCAGAACTGAGCCCTGGCGTGAATGCCACGGCCGGGTAATCTGACGGAAGCCTTCTATGACATACATCCTGAGCCAAAGACCCGTCTAGACCAGGACATTTCCGAATAAAAAAAAAAAAAAAAAAAAAAACAGGATGAATTAAGGACGGATGAATACTACTCACTAAAAACTGTGTCAGGTTGGGAATTAGTATAGTACAATAATGCATTTACTCACTTTTGTGTATATACTCATCTGTGCTGTTGTTTTTAATTTGTTTATTTAATTTGTTTAGTAATGTTATTTATTTTTAATTAGGGCGGGGGGGGGGGGGGGGGGCGTAGGGGGTTGTAAGATTTGTAGATTTAAACTTTAACAAGTAAAGTTTTTTGGGGCTGAACGGTGAGTTGGGTGTTTTCTCAGCACTGTGCCCCTTCCCTTACCTGTAAGTGGAGACAGTGAAGGAACTAAAAGGGGAGGGGGGGGGTGGAGAAGCCCAGGAGACAGACTGCTCCAGGTCCCTCCTCCGTGATCAAGGTCAGGAGCGGAGACATCACCTCAGTTCCCCTCATGTGAGGTGGCAGTTCTACGCTTCCCATACCGAGGCCGGTTGACCGGAGCCCTCCACAGACAGGGCGGGTCTCAGTGGCTGAGGTTTCAGGGAGGTTCTTCGCGGTTTAGGGAGGTGGCGGTTCAGGTCAGTGCTTCTCTCAGGACGGCAGCGCCAGCTCAGGTCTCTGTTTGCCTTCCTTGTTCTGCTTCTAAATAGGATCTGGCAACCTATACGTCGTCCAGGGCTAGTGTTTGCGAAGGGCGTGGACACGGCACAGGTATCTGGAGAGCTTGTCCAATTCTGGCACCATTCCAGAAGACTCGAGTAGCTTCTAGTGCTGCTGTGACTGGCGCTTCTCTCTCCCACAGTCACCCAGGGCAGCCAAGGGAGACGGTAAACAACTGGACAGCCGGGTTCTCTGGTAGAGTTGCCATATCTTCTCTGGTAGCCTATTTATGTAGGTGTGGATGTCATGCATTTCAGGAGAAGCTGGATGCGAGTGTGCTGAGCTGACAGTTTATCTAAACACAATTCCAGGAATAAAAAAAAACCAAAGAGGGTAAACTACACAAGCATACAAAGACTTCATCCTGAACAAAGGAAAAAGTGAGAGAATGTTTCATATTATATTATATTATATTATATTATATTATATTATATTAGTGTATATCTATCTATCTATCTCTCTCGCTATATATATATAGATAGATAGATAGATATAGATATATATATATATATATATATATATATATATATACAGGCAAGTATTGAGGAAATGACCAAGAAATGGGTGTAGGTGACAACTGAAACATTCAGAATTAATCAGAGAAACAGAATGAACAGCAGAGGATGGAGATTAGGGTGGAGGTGTGACAGTAAGCCACAGGGTGGAGTTCAAACAACCACAAAAAGAGAAAAAAAACACATAAGACGTGAGAAAGCTGGTTCTCTAACCTGCTTCCCAGCTCCCAAACGCCTGATCAGACAGCCACGTGCACATTCTCCACTACACAACGCTGATATGGGACCGGCAAGTTCACTGAGCGTGTGCACTATGAATGGAAACCTATAGAGAAACAATGCAGACAGAGATCAGGTCAAAAATAATCATTTGTTTGACCCTTATGGGCTTTATACCCAAAACAAACATTTGAAAATTTGTAAATTACACTGGACTAAGAGCATTCTCTCTCTCTCTCTCTCTCTCTCTCTCTCTCTCTCTCCTCTTGCAGTACAAAGCCTTCACTATCAGGTCCTGAGATGTTCACTTCTGAAGACTCTACCTGACATGCTAGTGAACTGTCTACAGCTGTGGCTTATCAGCCCTTGGGGGGGGGGAGAGGGGGTGGCTCCGTCCCTCGGCCTGTCAGAGGACCAGAAACAAATATATTAGACCTGTCATTCACTCACAATTTAATTACTTACTAGAGTCATACTATTTACAAAAAAAAATCATGTATTTATATTGATTCTTACTGCATTTGAATTATTGAGGTTATTCACTCAGCGTAATTGAGGAAGTTGATCGTTCTTTGATGTTGTTCTTTTTGGGTTGCATGTTCTTGATCACATAAATCAACTAGGACAGAGAATCATTACAAACTGAATCATTTATGAGACTTAAGAAAAGAGAGAGACATGGCTATGCATTATGCAGTACGTATATACATATTCCTTGCAGAG
>NC_044499.1:49118314-49168314 GCF_902362185.1 Chanos chanos | reverse complement strand
TACTGACCTACATAACTGGATCCTGCATGGCTGATATGTGGAGAAATGGGAGGGAGACAAACAGCCATAAGGACACAGACATCCTGCAGCACTGTACCTGAGCTCACAGCAGCTGAGATTACATTACTGTGATGCCACCAGCTATAGATTTGGATTATTATTTACTAAAGACATGGAGAGCATAATCGGATCTCGCGTCCGCTGTTTGCGTTGAGCGATGTCACCAGGAGCGACTTAATATGATCTGCTCACATTTTAACAGTTTATCATGCCTCATGTGTTATGGCATCTTCTCTCTGTCTCATTTCATATTTTGATGAGTGAGAATATTTAGATAATGGTTTAATATTGCAGGCTATGCAGCCATGTGTTTAGAAAAAGGTGACAGCAATAAAGAGGTGTTTTTGCCTGAGAAAAGTTGATGATTTACCGTGTAATCCCTTTTCTTTGAGACTTGCCATGCACCACTTGGCCGGGAACTAAGTGGCATTTTCTCCATTTGCGACTGTGAGAGAGGTGCCAGTCAGGCCGCTCTCTGCTGCCCATAGTCTTCCCATGGCCACTTAACGACTTTAACGAGGGCGAGGTGAAGGGGGGGGGGGGGGTTGGGCAGTGGCCCACAGCCATGACTCATGTTGCGTGACACTTAAGTCTGTCATTGTGAACACACACACACACACATACACCTACACAAAGTCACACACCTGTACAGATTAGCTTTGTTTAATTATTAACGTGATGGATTTATGGCAGATGTAGAACTGTGGTCTGTGAGCCCTCTGACCTCACAGAGGAGCACCTGCCAACGTTGAGCTTAGCCTTGTGAAACAGGATTAAAGGAGAGTTGGAGCACGCTATAGGTTCCACAAACCAACAAGAAGGTCAAATAGCAACCATGCTCAAAATAGCTTCTTAAATAACGACGTGGCCCATGAGGAAAAAAGTGTCCAGATGCGGATGAGTCATCGCTTTATCATTCACTGAAGTTCAAAGTGATTGAAAGCGAGAGTTTTAGGATTTAAAAAAAAAAAAATTGTCAAGGACAATCTTAAGCAACACTTAATATTGAATTCTATGAGTAGGTGCTGATTCATCTTCAAAACACATCCTTTGTTGGCCTTAAACAAAAAATTATAAACTACTTCAGCTCTCCAAATGAATTCTGCTTCTGCTTCTGCTACTGCTGCTGCTTATGCAAATGAAACAATTAGGTGAGTCACGTTGCTTCAAGGCCTTTCACTACTGTCACTGTGGGTTTGTGGTCAAGGGGGAGAGAGACAGAGAGAGAGAAAGAGAGAGATTAGTTTGGATCCAAACATGGTAGGGAAGATGAGCCGAGGAGTTGAGCCTGGAGTTTCTCTAATGGATAACACAAGAGCCAAGAGATGAAGGAGTGGAAACTGTCTGCCGTTGTGTGAGGTTAACTGTACTTTGTTTAAAAAAAGAAGAAGAAGAAGAAGAAGTAGTAAGAGAGAAAGAAACAGCCATGTATGGGGGATGAATAGACCTTAATTGAATTGTTGGAGAAATATTATTGTTATCATTATAATAGCTCTTTGAAAGTTAAGCCAGAATCTAAGATCGATACAAGAGGGGCGTCGTCTTAGTTTGGAAGTTTACATTTGAGACATTCAACGGTCGCAATGAAAAATTGTAGGCTCGCTCAACCCCTTTCATACATCAGAAAACCTCACGTGCAACTTTTTGAGATTAAATGGGGACAGTCACAAAAGACCGGCGGTGTGTCTTTGAACTCAGGGTACAAAAATATGATGTCAACTCTCTGAATAGTGGACTCTTTTTCTCTCTCTCTCTCTCTCTCTCTCTCTCTCTCTCTCTCTCTCTCATTCTCTCTGCAAATAACTGGTTCAGAAAACATCAACAGAGCAATCATGATGTGGACCCACAAACAAAGGACACAAAGAACCATGGGAAGGTTGGATGCTACTGTGACGAACAAAGACAGCACTATAGAGGTATCCGCAGAGTGTCCAAAGTGTAAATACCAGATCTACTTCGCATGGGTTCCTTTCAACAGTCACGAGGGTGGTTGGGGGGGCTGCTGGTCTCCCGTCCCTGGATTTACTGCTTAAATCACTCAGTGCACA
The DNA here is from genome assembly GCF_902362185.1 of Chanos chanos. Lineage (NCBI taxonomy): Eukaryota > Metazoa > Chordata > Actinopteri > Gonorynchiformes > Chanidae > Chanos > Chanos chanos. The sequence continues at coordinate 49,166,206 of NC_044499.1, read as the reverse complement.
TGGTTAAGATCCACCTGAATAGTCACCTGGAGAGACGGCCAGCTGCCAGCCTGGCAGGACCGTTAGTTTAGTACGGTTCCGGGAAGAAAAAGAAATAAAACAGAGTGGGAGAACTTCGGTCAAAGAGAAAAAAGACTCCGTTTCATTTTCTCTCCCCTGCTGTTATTGTCAGAGTAGTATTTGTGGGGACTACTGGACCAGTCTCAAATGCGCTAAATTATATCTAGTCAGTTAAGTCAATAGTTCTCCGCCGTTGGCAATATGCAGCCTCACACATCAGATGCGGCCCCTTTGTTTTTAGCGAGTGCGGCGCACCTGGTTCTCTAAAACGACATGCGGTTTACAGTACGGGACGCCGGGCTGGCGGTCATTGAGCGTCCCTTCCTCAGCAGGATGACAGAGTAATGTTCTCTGTTCTACCAGTAAAAAGGGGGAACTCCATTGTCGCCAATAGGCCGATTTACCACATGAGCAGGCACGCTCACGTGCGCTCCACTTCACACGTGCGCTCCGCTCTTAACGCACGGCCCCGCTTCTTCTTCGTCTCTGCGGCTGGTTGAGCAGTGAAGGCAGCCCTGACACGGCAGCCCTCGCGCCTGCCGAGGCCAAAATCCAAACGCAAGGCTCCGCCAGGATAGAGAAGCATCACTCATTCTCACTGAAAGCATACTCAGCAGCAAAACCCACGACACAGAGCCAAGAGCAAAGCCGAGAAAGTGTGTGAGAGAGAGAGAGAAGAGAGGAGTGAAGGAGAGATCACCCGCCCGCCCACATTAAAAGCCTCTCTAAAGAGCAGAGAATAAACAGTGGGTAGTAGAGATGCCCCTCAGCGTAGGCAGTGACACCGATGAAATGATAAAGCCAAACACTTTTTGACTCAGTAGATACCTGACCCAGATAAATTTCTTCAATTCGAGCTCATTATTTAACATACGCAAAAATCAATGAGAGCATCTGAGGTTATTTACAACAACTGTAATATAGAGTAAACAATGATCTAAAAATTATAATGCAAAGTACAAATGTTGTCATGAATTCTATTAGAATGTATTACTTGGCAAAAGCTATCAAGAGAAAAATTACAATCTGATCCTATAGTCAGGAAAGCTTGTTTTTATTGTCCATTTGCAAACACAGCTGCAAACCTACCAGATAACACATCCGGCTTAGAAAATCACCATGAGGTTGACTGCACCTTAAATTCTATGGCAACATCTTTCCTGTGCTGTACTTTTACTTTGAGACAGCATTAAAAGACTATCAACAACATCTCCAAATGCTTTCTGTTGGGTTTCCTTTTTTAAATAAGAGTGATGGCTACTTATGTACAATCTGCATAACCTATGTATGTCCATGTGCAGTCTCATTCAGTAAAATACAGTGTAGTAGACATGTGTTAACTTATGTCAAACCATTACAACACTGCAGACAGAATGTCAGGTCACAGAAATCATGATCATTAAATGTGTGCTACTATATGAAGATTTTGTCATGTGACCATTAAGATGGGCTTAGGTTGGGCAGTGTAGTGCTTTCCCATAAATTAGTAGCTTCATTGGGCTTCAGCAGAGGGAAAAAAAAAAACAAAAAAAAACAAGCTCCTCTAAGCTGTAATGGGGTCACCTGATTAAAACGGGTAGAGATCCGCTGAGTCAGCGGATTCCAGGCTTTAATAGTCCTGGACCAAAATACAGTTTTCTTCATTAGCCTAATGAAACCACCACTGTGCTGCAAGCTTTAGCAGACCTGCTGAAGCCCTTCTCACTGCCATGTGGCCCCCTTCTAGTGAAAACGATTTGTCTAATGGGTTCTCTTGGCTCAGGCATAGCTCATGCTCCTCACTCGCAAACAACCAAGATCCTGATTTTTTCACTTAAGAAAGATAGCAATTTGTTTACTTTCTGACAAATCCGCAAACAAGAGATAACTCTGTTTTCTACACCGCCGGGTCCTGATCTCAGATTATCTGCGTCGGCTGGGTTTTTGTTATTGTTTTCATTCCGTGTGTGTGTGTGTGTGTGTTCCAAGCCCCTCCCTCCCCACATAGGCAACGCGAAACATATAAATACAGTGCGACGTCAGCCGGAGTCAGTTGGCAAACGCTTCCAGGGTTGGGCGCTGATGAAGCTTGAGGTTTGTAATGTCTCGAATATCTACTACACTGTGCTAATCCTCTGCCGACAGGCTGGGAGAGGTGCTGGGCCAGATGGGACCCTGGGTAATCCTGGCAAAGGATCACCAGACCACAGAGGGGGGGAAGACAGTGGATACCGTGTCAGAGTTGCTGAAAAACAATACCTCATGAATTATCATTACATACAAATTCTCTCTTTTCCATCAGCAAGCTGAAATTAAACCATCCCCCCATGAGACCACGACAATAACAATTAAAAAATTGAAAATAGTTGAATGATTTTGATATATATCCAGCCACTGCATATGTACACACACATGTGTGTGCATATGTGTGTGTGTGTGTGTGTGTATACATAAAGTCACACATATATATATGCATGTGTGTGTGTGAGTATGTGTGTGTGTGTGAGTGTATATATACACACAGTCACACATATATATGTGCGTGTGCGTGTGTGTGTGCATGCGTGCGTCCGTGTGTGTGTGTGTGTGTGCGTACGTGTGTACGTGTGTGTTTGCATGTCCGTGTGTGTGCGTGTGTGTTTGTGCGTCTGTGGATGTAAAAGTACTTTAGAGGGAGAGAAGGCAAAAAGCCAAAGCTCATGGGGAAACAGTAGGAAATGTAAGATGGATAGTGGCATCTCGGGAATTGCTGAGTGACACAGAAGGATCCACCTCTTCCCAGCTCTGATCAATACATAGTTTCACTCATCAATACAGTGATTACCTCACGCAGATGGTAACCACAATGCCAATTCCTCATTATTTGGAGAGGAAAACAGTAGCAGGTCAGTGCCGGCTTTGAATGACCAGTTTCCTTAGACTGCAGCTGTTTGCTTAGCATAACAGGAAAGGTTTGTTTTCTCCATTATGTGAAACCTCTGGCACCAAAGTTATCAAATTTGCTGTAAGCAAAGACGGCAACAACTCCTCAGAGAGAGACTTTTTTTTCGCTGAACCATGGTAGCAAACCTGTGCAGAGAACAGCATTTGAACATAAAGGATTGTACCAGATTTCAGCTTAGTGCTACGGGAACACACACCACGTCAGTATGCAGTGCTGAAGGCTGATAGCTGATTTTAAACCACCGGAGCTTTGTAACGATTTTAATAGTATTTCTTTTACACAAAGACTGGGGGGCACAATGTATATTCATTTTTTAGTGAGTAACAATTGGATGGAAACTTCATTCAGTCCTTCAAAAACTCCACCCCATCGTTAAAGCCTCTTCATAAGCGTTAAAAAATATGGGCTTCTGGTCAGTATACAAACACAATGTTGGCTGGACCAGAATGTTGTCCGGCAGAAACCGGGGGCCGCTTTGCATCGAGCAGCGTGACAAACCCCCTTTGAATCGGGCAGTGGATTTACGACCCGAGCTCATTTGCTGTGGGACTTTCTTCGGTTGGCCTTTTTTTTTTTTTTTCCCTTTCAGCGTCATTGAATCCCCTCTCCCCACTCCCCACTCCCATTTCATCCCAGTTCTGCAGCACTGGCAGGTTTATGGGCCCACTGAAAAAAAAGAAAAGAAGAAATAACGCTGGGTGGACAAGTCTCCGCCTCCCGACAGCAGCACTTACACACACACACACACACACACACACACACACACACACACATACACAAACACACACACACACACACGCACGCACACGCACACATACACACACACACACACACACGCACGCACACGCACACATACATAGACTTACAAATACATACATACACACACACACCCTCCCCAAACTGAAAACTGTTATCATTTATGCAGCACCAAGGTTTTACAATATCTTTTAAAATAAAGATTTGGGACTTTCAGAAATGTCCACTACATTTTTTCAAGGAAATTCCCATTTGTATGAGGTGTGCCTATTGACTAAAAGTATTTGCACTTAGAATGATCAGTAGATTAGGGAGAGGTAGAAGAAGAAGAAGAAGAAGAAGAAGAAGAAGAAGAAGCATGAGGAGCACCTCAATAGCGATATGCGCTGTTGATGTCCCTCACTGCCCCTTCTGTCACCTTAGATAAAATGCACAGCCAGCCACAAAGGCAATTAAAACCTCCAGTGCTGCTCTCAGAGGTCACCCCTGGTTACAGGCACACAGTTGCTGTGGTGATAAATAAGAACGTCTTAGCCATTTGAGCTGCCATCCATTCTAAAGAGGAGGCCCCCATATCCCCACCTCCCCTCTCTTCAGTACCTACACACTCTTTGTGATGGGTAACGCTGGAGTCTATGTTGCATTACAGGAGAGCTTTCTGAACTTTGACGACAATATCGTGCTGAAGAGACATAATTACCCTTGAAGGTATGCGTGATTCTGAAAAGGCGTGTAGTTTTGTGAACAAACGCCATTAGAGCCGTATCCTTTTTCAACTGAGAGTGAGACGAGAATGAATGGTTCAACAGTGGTGGAAGATATACTGAATATGGCCGTGAGCGATAGAATGGTTGCGCGTGACGTTTGTGAGACTACGCTGTGCAAGCGAAGCAGAACTGAAATGGGAGTGTCAGGGAGCGCCAGTGAGTGAGCGCTCTGTGACGCATATGACGTGATTTGTAGGATACACCTGACAGCCTGTGATTCCCCTGCTTAATCCTCCCATAATCCCAAAGGCTCTGGCTTCTCTCCTGCTTTGTTCTAGTCAAGACAGACCTATCGTATTCTGTCCAGAAACAGCGCGAGTTTTACTTGGCCGCGCTTTCCTGTCTGCCTTGAATTACCATGCTATAAAGATGCTTTTGGATGCCCTGAAGTGAATTTAGTCACAGTTTTATAATATGAAGTTTTCTGTGTGTTTTTTTAAAACTTCACTTATGCCGTGAAATGAAAATTATCAAGATTTCATTCCAGCGCTATCTGCTCGTAGATGGCCCCCACTGGAAGGCAATTAGTCACGGTTGTCAGGTGCTCCGCCAAAATTCCGGAGTGAAAGTGTCTGGAAACTGTTTACGTTAAGTTTTTAATGGCTGAATTCCTCAGTGTTAAGGGTGGAAGCTGAAACGCAGGGGTCAGCCGGAGAATGTCTGTGTGAGAGGGTGGGTTGTACTCCCCATCGGTTGTTTTGCGCACAAATTACAAGCAAATTATTGAACGAATATGTGCATACACGATGATTATTCGTCATATCGCATTTCAACTGGACTGCATTTTAGTCAACCGCCTAGGACCAAATGTTTGAGGAGCAAACATTTTGATTTTGCAGCAGGTTACGTAATTCTGCTGTGGGCTTTTTATCGATTAGGTGCTATAAAGCTTTGAGGTTTAAACGGATAGCTGTCCAAAGTTATCAAAGGCAGTTTAAAATGTTTCTATTGCAGTGATGGTCACCCAAAATTCATCTAGTGCAGTTCTCTCTGTAGATCTTTTATATACCCAAATAAAAATGACTGCCAGTTGAGTGTAATTACCTTTCCAGTGAACTCCACTGAATTGGTTCACCAGTAACAACCTGAAAAATTATGCGAAGATCAGTTTCCAATCTGACAACTCGTTTCTGTTCAAACAAACTACACGTAGTCTAATTCAGTGACTTACGCTCCAATAACGGCCTTTAAATTCAAACTTTTGAATGTTGTCATGAATAATCCAACCCAACATGAAGGCAAAACAATTCTCTGATCACCAGTATCTGCAGCTCTGTTTCATTAAAGTAGTACAGAAGAGAATATGTGGGTGGAACCACTCTCAGATATAGAAATTACTCAATGCTGCTGCACTGCAGAGGAGAGAGACGACTCACACTTATTTACAATGTAGGATAATCCTGCCACATCTTAATTAGCCAGCTGTGCAGGGGTCCTCAGCTCTTATCCTGTGTTTTTCAGATAACTGCAAGCTATTGTTCCCAAACCTTACATTCCCATTTGGTTTCCATATCAGAACTCACCTACAGACCTGTTATCAGAGAGAGAGAGAGCGAGAGAGCGAGAGCGAGCCAAAGGCCTCAAAGACAGATTAGAGTTTTGAGGCATTGACAAAGGGCAGGGATATAGACTCCAGTGATCAATTAAATCATTAGTGTTTAAGGTTAGACGTTGGTGTCCCTTTCTGTCTGAGGCTGATGTGTATTGTCTATTGATTGTCATGGTGACATCCACTCCTGTTAGCTGGGAAGCTATGGGACAGCCTCGTGATGCTCTATTTTTATTCAGATCAATTGCGCGTCTCTCAGTTTATTTGGTATTGAGAGTAAAATGATATGGAAACTTTTTGTTCAATATTTCACTGGTGATAAGAGAATAGATGCATAACCTTGACTGAACAAAGGGCACTGCAGTATTTATGTCCCTCTACATGTAGCTGTGTACTATTTGAGGAATATTAAACAGCAGTCATACTTGGCGGTTTGCTAGTCACAAACAGAACCAGAATGCTATTAGAAAGTCACAAGTCCAAAATATACTCTAGCGTTACGCACATAATTCCCCAAAAGATGACCTCGACAAATCGTTCTTCCGACATATTTTACGCCTCGGTTTTGGGTTCACCCAGGGAAAAAAAAAAAAAAAATCGAATTAGCAATGAATCCAATCAGAGCTTAACCAGCTGAAAGTTGAAATGAAAGTAAATGGATTTTGTGTGTGTCTGCGGGGGTGTGTGTGTGTGAGTGTGTGGGTGTGCGGGGGTGGGGTTGAGGGACAGTCCTTGACCCATTTGCTGAAGCAGCAGTGAGGTAATATCAGTGCAGCAGCAGAAGAGAGGCACAAGAGATAGCAGTCACATCTCCATCAAAAAAAAAAAAAAAAAAAAAAAAAAAAAAAGGTACATTCCCTGCCGCATGTGCCAGACACTATGGTTTTACTTCATCATTCACGTGCAGGGACTAATTTTATACGTGTATCTGTCTTTTATGTGTGACTACTTGATGTATGTAATGTATTCAATATTACAGCTCTTGTACGGCCATGCACTTAAACACAATCTTTCATATCCTGGATCTACTGGCATACACGGCGTTTGTTTCTGATTAGGAAAAGTACAGTTAAAACAAAAAATAAAACGAATAAATCAATCAGCGGGCATCTTTTGCATCTTGAAAGCTATGAGTCTTGTTTTTTTGAGTATTGACAGTTTAAAATTGACACTAAGGATTAATTTCTATGTAAGCAATTTATTTATTTATTTATTTTTCACAATACTTCATACCATACAGAAGTGGTCAATCAGACAAGGCCCGTTCGGAGCCGACGCATTTGCTTCGACGCTTTCTCCGGCCGGCACTGAATATGCATTGCATCCATAAATAGTTTTGCGGTTGCCGTTTCAGTGCGGTTATGTTTCAGCACCCCCCGGGGCTGAACTGTTTTGTGGAGGTAATCCAATACACATTACGTATACTAAACAGAATAAGACTCCCAGCTGAATGGTGTCCATTAGCAAGCTGTAAAAAAAAAAATAACTTAAGAGTGAACAAAATAATTCTGCATTTCTGCAGTTTCGTATCTAAGTGTGACAATAAGCAGTGAAAAAGCATCATCAAACAGCGGTACGCTGGCCCTACTTCACCATAAAGAGAGGTTTTTAAAAACGATGTCTATAAATGCTGGTGAGGTCTTTGTAAGACCCTTTTTTTTTTAAAGGTGATTTTTAAGCATAAAGCACATTTCATTGCAAAATAACTGTGCGCGGTCTATAAATTCATTGCTTGTGTCAAAGTGATCTATAATTTATTCAATCCCGGCATTACAAAAACTATTTACAGAATGTAAAAAAAAAAAAAAAAACGACCAGTTTTCCAACTGAAACTTAACTTTAGTGTCGCGGTATATTCAGCTTCATACACATTAATCACACGCCTACCAAAACATATATGTTTACAGGGCCTTTTATGTTTCCCGCAGTGATTATCATTCTAACGTAACTGGAAAATGTATCTTTGTGACGAGCTTTAATGGGGGGAGGGGGGGAGGGATCGATTTGTTGCAAAGCTACAATCTTCAATTCAGCCAAATTTGCTTTAGGGAACAAAAGGGGGGGGGGAGAGAAGACGTAGATCTTCATTGGCTTTGAACTCTGTTGATACTACTGCTTATCGCACAGCTATCACATATCCCTCGAACACACAAATGGCAGCTGCACAGAAAAATACTAGGTAAAGAGGAGAAAAAAAAAAAAAAAGCAGTTCAATACTGGGTGACACATAAAGGGTCAAATCCATTTTCTCCTGACCCCCTGGGCCATCTGGAACAGTTCCTTTGTCCAGGGATTTGCCGCAAAAAAATCCTCTGACGATAAAGGGAATTTTTGCAGAGGTTCACAAACGAGACGACCGCGTCCGGTGCCGCTCATCTCTTCTTCTTGCTGTGTTTCACCATCTTCTTCCTCTTGAGGATCATTTCGTACAGTTTCTCCAGGCCTTGCTGAAGGCCTTGACCGTCTACTGCGGAGCAGCCTTGAACGTGGTGCAGGGTGGAGGCGCTCAGTTCGTGTACGGCCAAAACCTTCTCCACCTCCGTTACGGCCATCGCCTCCGCTAAGTCCTGCTTGTTTGCCAGCACAAGCACCGGTACGCCCTGGTTCTCCGAGGTGCGGGTGATTTTGTGGAGCTCCACCTTGGCTTCCTCCATCCGCTCCGTCTCGGTGGAGTCAACCACAAAGACCATGCCATCGGTGCGGCGGGTGTAGGACTTCCACAGGGGACGTAGCTTCTCCTGACCGCCTACATCCCACACCTGGAAAGCGATGGCACGGCTGTTTCCCACGGCAACCTTGATCTTTTCCGTGTTGAAGCCCTTGGTCGGGATAGTCTTAACAAACTCCTTCAGCTTGAGTCTGTAGAGCAGAGAAGTTTTTCCGGACGAGTCCAGGCCTATAACCACCACGTGCAAAGACTGGAAGTTGGGCAGGAAGGGAGTGTTGGGAGCAATCTCTGTCAACTGATTTCCCATGGCAGCTAGATTCTCTCACCCTCTTGTGAGAAGCAGTAGACTCCTCTTAGTTGTTTTATGTGTTTGGCATTTGCCCTTACTTCAAAGATACCGGAGGCAGACAGAGAGGAGACAGGGCTGGGGTCACAGCGAACCTAAACAAGGCACAAACACAACATTTGCAATCACAGATCATCTTAAATGTACATACATATTTACAATTCGATTCAATTTTTCATTTGTTAACAAGAACAGCAGTACGATGGCACTTAAAGTAGCCATTACTCTAAAACCAAAGGAGAAGAATTTTTTCAACCATCCAAAAGTAACTGACAATTTATCCGTTCCACCGAGAGGGCATCGTAATATCAGGACCGTAATCCTTTATTTAACTGGAGTTTCAGCTCCTTTGAGCACAAGATCAGCAAACCTATAATTTCGGAGACTAAAATAGCCCCTAGTGATTACTAGGTCCACGTGTAGCGGGTGAATATCGCCCATTTTGTAGAGCTGACGTAAACCTCTATTTTATTTCATTATTATACACAAGTCAACTTAAAGTTAAAAAATTAACTGACCAATTATTCTTGTTTTAGTACAGACTCCTCCATGCCAGCTAAACTAGATTCCCGTACACAACCTAGCCCTAATTGGTTGTCTGCCTGCTCTTGGTGCCTCGTTGCTGTGACTAATCCTCTTAAGAGGGCTCAATCGCAATGAATTTCTTGAACTAGTAAATAGATATGAAGTTCTACATGCTATCTACGGAACATTTTAGACAGATATTGATGTGTCACGGCGCAGCGATGCAACAGACTCTCCAACTGATATGTGGATTGCTTGGGCTACACAGACTACCGTTGCTTCGCAAACGATTTGCTCTGGTAAAGTGCCGTGAAATACAACAACATATCCCTGCATCTCACTACCTGCGGTACATATAACGTTCCTATATCTAGACTTGAATGGCATTATTTAAAAAAATATCTCAGCGGGAATTGCTAGGATATAATGTTTCAGTGGGTAAATTAAAGAATGAACAGAGACGAAACCATATGCCAAGTTACGATATAATCTTCTAAGAATTCAAGAATTTTTATAACACAATTTTAAAACAGTCGAATACATACGTGTGCTTCACAAAATCAGAGGATGCAATGTGAACGTTTAACGCTGAAAAACAACACTCGCATTGTTTGACTAACCGTAATCACAACTCCGACTGAATAAAATCTGCAATGGGCTATATATGTTTGTATAATCAGTTCTTCAACTTCACGCATCACCAATTTACTTACCAAACAGGGCTTTAACTCGTTTAGTACTGAAGCAGCATCTTCCATGGAGGTAAAGCAAACATCTACTTGTGCTTGTCCGTGCCAAAACAACCTTTTCACCGCATACAGCAGACTCCCACATCCAACCTCCTCAAAAGAGGCATTGAAGTGAATACAGGTCGCGCAAGCACTGAAACAACAACCTTGCCAGTGATGTCGTCAACATGACTCTCCCCTCATTCAACTCCCTCTAGTGGTTAATTTTGGTCATATCAGAAAAGTTTAGTTCAAGCACTGAAAATGAAGACTTCTCAAATAGCACCCTCACGCGGCGTTTATTTAAAGTAAACCATCCATTACAATCCTTGAAAATTCTTAATTTTAGTTGAAGTATAGAACGGAAACAAGCCAAAATTCCGTCTGGGGCATGTTTTAACGAGCTCTTATTTATTTTCAAAAATATTAGCACTCAAATGTGACAACAACCACATGTAATAGTTGTAAAAAACAGTTAATAATCAATTGAAATCGTAAGAGCCATATTAATTATTATTTCGGAGAGATACTGTAATCAACAAAAAGAAAATGTCAGTTAGTGTTTAACCCTCAGGGGAAATGAATTTGAAAGAAAAAAAAACAATTGTGCTAACGCAGGTCCTTATCAAATGTTAATTTCATTGGCGCCATCGTGAGTTGCTCCGGTGCGAGGCATCCTCTGTCTGGTGAATGGACAGTACTTCTTTAAAACCTAGCAACATTTCGATATTTATTGTTAAACAATGACAACGATAAAATTGAGGCCATGGCCATGGCTTTTCAGAACGACTTCATGACGCTTGGAGTGGTATTCTGTCATCATAGATTGTGGACACTTGGATACTTGTTCTTTGTTTGAGCGTGAAGTTGCTAAGGAAACCCGAGTGCGGACACAGCGGTCAATAAGGGCACCTCAGGCACGCTCAGAGTGCGCTGTCAGTTATACACAGGTAAGTTGTTTTTCTGCGCAACTTCTATTTAAAACACAACCCTTGTTAACTTCTCATTTCAAATATACCCCCAAAGCCTACTTTTAACAGAGTTTTAAACATTGTTAACTAATTTATCTAAATATTTCTATGTGATTATAATGTTGCAAAAGCCCGTTAACAGGTGTCAGTCCGGCCTATATTTGGCCGTTATTTTAGCTCTCTTGTAACTCTAACAGTGTTTGATGGTAAGCAGCTGAGAAATCAGTTCAGAGATTTTTTATGGCATGACAAAAGGAGGCTCTTCAGCATTCGCTCTTGAGTTTCATTAATCTGGAAATGAAGAGGCTCGTGTTTCGCTGTAATGACAGAGCCACAGAAATCCGTCTCCCTACAGGCCGCGCGCAGTGTAGTGTAAGATGTCAGCCATGCACTGGGAGGCCCGTCGTCGGCAGGCTGTGATGGATCGGAAGATGTCCATGAAAGCAAAGCAGGTTAGACTAGCAGTGTTTCCTCTTGTGTATTCAGAGCGTGGAATTCAGACGATGTCTACAATGAATAAACTGATAAATAAGTGTTATTGTAAAAACAGCCTGCGTTAGGGTATTGAAGTCTGGTTGCAGTCACTCTGAAGCCAAGCTATGGTCAATACTGTCTGAATTTGGATTTTGGGAGCGTACAGATTATCTGTGTTTACTCAGGGAAAAGATTAATTTGCATTCTCTTTCGAGTTGTATTTCTTCATCATCAGTGGTTGAGAGTACTATGTGTACCAACCAAACCTGTTTCAGTTGGAAGCAATCTCATGGTACGCTTTCCAAAGCACTAGAGGTTACTGTATTATAAGTTTAGAGAAGCAGTTGCTCAATAAACAGATGATTTGTTGTTAAAATGTGTTTTACTGTGGGCCATGGTCTCTGAGCAAGATCCTGCTTGACCCTGAAATGTGAAATGCACTCATAAAAACGCAAATTAGTCCAAGGCTAAAGGGCTTGTCGGTGTGACGAGCCTAAAACAGCTGAAGTTCTGCCGAAGTTTGCTGGTGGTTTTGTACTCTCCTCTTCTGCTCTCACAGGGACAAGTTCGGGAGCAAAACACCACCATGAGGGTTCAGTCTGAGATGACTATACAAGCTCCCAGGCCTGTGCTGCCTGTCGAGTCAGCAGGTAAAAGACCTTTAAACCACTCCATTCGCTCGTGGCAAAAGGGTGACGTCCAACTTTTGACGCATGATGTTTGTAACGGTCACGGCGTGATTCAGACATGATTTATAATATTCCTCTTCAAAGCTGGTCACCCTTTAATGGGGGAACAAATTTATTCAAACATTTATCTGGAATGAGGCCTTGATTGGTTTTCTTCATAATGTTCCCAAGGAAGTTTGCTACAGCTTGGCAGCGTTCCCAGTACTTTCAGTCAGTCATAATCCAGCATTCCCAGACTACGAAAGCCAACACATCAAATATGAATTGGCAGCAGAAGTACTTAATTCTGACATTCAACTCCCGCCCTCCTGACATGAAAACAATCCATCTTGAAAATGTCAGAGTTTCTGAGTGTATTCTAAATTACTCTGCTCTCTCTCTCTCACAAATTTTCCTCTCTCATGATCCTGTTTTTTTTCCTAAAGCGGTAAGCGAGCAGGCCCAGCACCAGCGAGAGCCTGCCAGCGACTGGCACTACAGCGCCAAGATTGAGAACAGATTCACAGTGAGTGTCTCGTCGCCTTGTGGGGTTTTTAGAGCCATGTCAAAAAAAAAAATCAACCCTGGTTTGTCATTCGTGTAAGTGTGTGTGTTTGTGTGTCTGTGAGTGTGTGTGTGTGTGTGTGTGTTGGGTGAGGGCGGATTTACTTTTGCTTTATAACATGGTTCAGAAGTGTTCCCCTATTGTCTAGGTATGAGATGAAGATGGGGTGGTCTTCTCTTTCTGTGTAAACATAGTTGTTTGTTTTGTTGAAGTCCATACAGTACTCTCAACAGTGGTGATGACCAAAGCAGCAAGTCCGAGCGCGGAGACATGCCTTCACTCAGCGACGCCGCTTATCCAAAAACAACAAATAAAAAAAGGATTTAAAAACGAACTAAAAAAAAATGCATGTACTTTTTATTAGTACACTTCATCACCGAGAAACTGTACGAGTGAAATCCCACCACTTTCACTGACAGCATGTCTCTCTCCCCCCCCCTTCTTTCTCTCTCTCTCTCTCTCTCTCCTTCTTCAAGCATTAGAAATTGAAAATATCCTTCTTTTCTCTATGGTACGTTTATTGTAATGTGCAAGATTTTAAGAATAATTAACAAAAAAATTTACAAATATCAGTGTAAACAACAGATATTTGACTTCACAGTATTGCCTCTCAGACCTTCACACAAACAAATAAAGTCAAATCAGAGTACTCGCAGGAGAACTGTAAATGATAAAATGCTGATTGATGCTAACAAAGGTATTTTATATTGTAAACATTAAAATGTCCCTTTTAAAGCAGATTTTATGTATTTGAAGGACTACTTTGTGTGTGTGCGCGCACACACACACACACACATGAACATACACACACACACACAGATTCATTCACACTCAGGTAATGTCTTCATCCCATACATACATTTTAAAAAGTGGTCAGTTAATTAGGCCCCATGGAGTGTGGGATCGTAGTATTTGACCCACACTCAATATACTCATATGTGTCCGTAGACAGCTGCTCCGAATGAGAGAGATAATCCACTTTCACTGTCATTCTGCGGAAGACAGAAAAAGGAAACATTTTACATGATATTGCCTGAGAATGTGAAATAAACACAGCTGTTTAATCAACAAACAACTTGCATAAGCAAAATTTATGCTCTGCTGCCTTTTTTTTTTTTAAATTTTGACCCCCCCCTTTTTTTTTTTTTTTTTTGACACCCGTCTGGACCTTTGAGCCCTTTTTGACAGGAATGATCTTTTCCAAATGGCAGTGCTCTGCTCCCAGTTACACTGTAACCTTTACAGCCCCTGACATAGCTTTTACTGCATAAGCCTTCCATTAGGTGGTCATATGACTCGATTTTGTTTTCCTACATCTCAAACCATAACATAAAAAAAAAAACATTTTAAAATATAAAACTTGACAGCAGCTGTTCAGCATGCCTGACTGCACTTCACAACAGTATGGTGTTACGCAGTATGGGTTTGTTTGTTTTTTTCTTTTTAAACTATTACAAGATTACAACATCATCAAACGAGGGAAAAAACCTGTTTCGAACACATGTGACAGTGTAAAAAAAGGTTTTCCTTTGTTGAAATGATGGTAGTCTTTCATGATTTCACAGCGAAGATAAGAGGGAAATTATTTGAAATCATTGCTGGTAGATGCTGATAAGCCTTGTCGAAACACAAGTTCATACTCACTGGAGATGGAAGAACAAGGTGTGGATTCTGATGGCACTGGACTTGCAGTAATTACTGTGAGGGATGAGATTTTTAGTTGGGGTTTTTTTTTTTCTCGTCATAAAATCTGTCTTTCTAGATATGTTTAAGGTATTTCTAGGATAAATTCACTCAAACTTGATTTTTATCATTTTTTATTTTCAACTACTTCAAGGAGTTCATCCACTGATCAAAATGCAACGTGACTTACTTCAGACCTCTGTCGTCGATAACAATTTCAGTGTTAACACTGACCTAGAAAAGAAAAATGTTGAGTGGGTTACTGGTTGTTCATAAAACTGTTTGTGTTTGTTTGTTTGTTTTATATTTGTTTTGAACTGTTGAGACGTTTTACTGAACTCTCCCAAATGTTTTAATCCTATCGTCTCAAAAAAAAAAAAAAAAAAATAACATCATTCATCTGTTTGGTCCAGTGATGAGGGTTCCCTTACGGTTCTCTGTGTCAGGGGAGGAATCGTCGTCACGTTGGCAAGCTTGGTCTTGCCAACCACGGTTTCATATATCAGCACCTGTAGTTCCAGGTCATGAATTGTGACGGCCACAAAATTTTGATTGCTGATGTTCACGTTGTTCTGCACGATGGAAAGACAGCATATTTTTAGTGAGGAAGACAGGTGGGGGTTAACATCAACACTAAGGTGTTGTCTTTTTAACTCCACAACTTAGGGACATTTTTTTTTTTTTGCAGTACTTCCATCAGGTAATTCTTTTTTTTTTTTATATGAACACTTCTACTACAGTAAAAAAAGTGAACAGTGCAAACACTTTTCCATCTCTGTACATTTAACAACAACTTCAAAACATGGAGAACGCTAACTCAAAAAATAGGACCAAAAAAGGAAATAAAACACTAAAACTAAGTACTGAAGCACTAAAAATAATGAACTTCTTGATGTAAAAATAATGTATTTCCACTCAGCGCCTATCGCTAGTGACGGACCAAATGAAGCAGCGGTGCCCGTCAAACCGCGGTAATAACGTGCATTCACCTTGATGGTCATTTCAACAGTGTCCGGCGTGAAATAGACCAGAGCAGACTGAAAAGCTATGGGTGACATGACGATGCTCCGCGGGAAGAGGAAGAACAGGACCAAGGAGGAAAACAGGAGGCAGAGCACCACTGATATACATACGTACAGCTTACTGAAAGAAGAATAAAAAAACAAAACAACACGTACAGTAATATGCCACACACTATCCGGAACATAACAACAGAAACACAGAGGATTAAACCCAGAGGACAAGCATGACACTATATATAAACTGGTGTTTACTCACTAAACTTAGAAGACACGAGTATATTTATCACTCACAAGAAGACTCACATGTCATACACTGATTCACTATCAATGTAACTGTCTCATTAATTTGACTTAGATTCATAAAAAAAAAATATATATATATATGTATTGCATGTCTTTATCTATGTGTTCATCTCAAAAAAGGGAAAAATCATACATCAGACATATATTTGTTTGTCTGTTTGTTTGTTTATCTGTTTGTTTTTGATAACATCCAACCATTTTAGCAATGCAGAAACTGGATCTGGCGGACCCCGGTACAAACAGAAGATTGGTATCAAAGTGGACTGCGATGACCCGGTCCCACTTACGTGCGCGCTGGTTTCAGTCTTTGGTCACTACAGGGGATGACAGCCACCAGTTGGTTCTCCTGACCTATAACACGACGCAGAATTAACGAGATCTCCGAGACAATCCAGCCAACGAATGACTACAATACTAAAATCTCCCTCAGTTCATTTTTTATAACACACAGAAACAACCCCCCCCCCCCCCCCCCCACTTACAAAGACACTTCATGTTTACATGTTACGACCAAACCATAACTGACTGAAAGACTAATCTAATCCATAATGGACAGGAGGACGCTCTCCCGACAGATCACGCTTTCAGTTTCCCTAGTAACAGATTTCAGATTACGGTTGTGTGGTGCAAGCAGTGCGAATGTGTTTAAACCGAAGCCAAAGACCGGACACAAACGTAGCTTGGCTGGAGACCTACCTCGTGGTATGCGTCCTATTCCCTGACAGGTAGGACAGGAATCCCACGGTCCGTCAGCATTGATACTGCCATAATCCAGCCACCTGGACATTCTGCTTTTGCTTCTGTCTTTGATGATGTGGGCTCTTTCGTCCTCCTTGGATGAAGAGCCCTGTCCTAATGTGACCATATCTTAATGCCTTCCAGACTGTAAAAAGTATACATACAGATTAGAAAAAAAGAAAAAAAAACAGTACATGAATCAACATTTTGTTTTTTTTTAGTGGTTCATCCGTGTAAGTAAATAAATAAATACATGTTACAGACACTCACATTACTTGAAATTTGCCTATCAAGCCCCTACTAAAAAAAAAAAAAATTATGCCATGAACAATGGTCTAGGGCAAATTCCAGAGGAGTTATGACCCATAAAAGTAGCTGGTAAAGTGATACTGTCCTTAGTTACAGTGTCTTGAAGATGTTTCCATTTCTTGCATTGATTTTGCAGTTTTCTGACGGGGAGATGGTGTTTACTCAAAAAGATAAGGCTCGGTACATGGAGAAATGATCTGTTTCAACTTTACACGCTGTGGCAATTGAATATTTTGTCTCTCTTAGGGGTTTTTTTTTATTTATTTTTTTTCAGCTCAGTTGTTTGATCGACTGATCTGTGGATATAAAAGTCGATAACTCTGGCTCATAAAAGAACCACATAAAGATCACATGCGAGTCAGAACTTTGACTGCCATGTGATTTCAACTGCTCTATTATCACATACCCATTGACGGCTCTTTGGGTTTTCACTGTTATTTAGTCCCATCCATTTCAACTGAATTTTTCAAAAAGGCTTAATGTTTTTTTAAACATTTCGCCTATTCTAATCATCTCCAACTGTAATGTAAACTGAGTCTCAAAATGTAATCCTCTGAACGCATTTCCAATGATCTGTTTTTAACCAACAGAAGCCACTGCGGTAACTCACTTCCACTTCAGGTGCTTGAAATGAGTGTTCCTGAACATTTTAGTATTTACCTCTCGTGATCAAAGGCCTTGACGTTCGTATGGCTTCACAATGTTTTCAAATCCAAGGTCCTTCAGAACATTAGGCCTAGTCTGTTTATAAAACGTTTATTACACGAAGAAATGACCCTGTATTCAGCTAATTGTGCTGATCACGGTTTGGCCTACAAATGTTGATCACATTTTTTAAAAAGTGTAGGCAAATGGTTAAATCAAGATCGGATTCCTTCCACAGTGTGAATTTGGTAGTATTAGCCTATCTGTTTTCACAAAATGTTGCTTATTCCCGAACTTTTGGATCAAGAGTTAAGTCCTGCTCTAGTGAAATTATGCTCTAGTAAAATGACGCTATGTTCGGAACTTGCAGCTCTGTTTAAAAGAAATGTTGAGGTTTTTGTAATTTTAGAAAACACTACTTAAATGAGTTCTTTGAGGCCATCGCCTATTCTATCAGCGCGACTCCCAGACTAATGCGCAATTCTTGGTCCCACCAGATCCTGAAGTAGGTACAGTGACAATGCAGTGATTAATTTCGATCACGATGAAGTGAGACAGATTCATTTTCCTTGCTTCTTTTTACAGTGCTTTCAATGACATTCATATGGCTAACAATACTGGTTCAGCGACCCTCATATGAAAAATCGCCTGCGTAAATTGGATCTCATCGTTATGCGGTAAACTGTGAACTAAGTTAGCCTACTCACCTCCAGTGCAAACATCTGGACTTCACGGCTTGACTGTATTTCGAACTGTGTGACATTAAAGTCAGTTTCTTATGAGTATTTCTGATGGTCACAGCCAGATAAACAGACGTGTCTTCATCTAAAGAAAAGCATTGGTACAATGTATGTCAGCCCACTTCCTTGTTTTTCAAGAGACTTTTGGTTCTGTTCTAATCGTTGTCGCCACTCAGTGGCTACAGTAAAAATCACTCTTCGATAAAGAACTCTTTATAGGGTCCTCGTGAACACTGCGATGGTCCATCCGTAACAGTGCATAATGTCTGTTTTTGTAATAAAGAAAACACAAAAGATCATACCTTAATTCTTCACGTTTTTATTTCAAGGTGAAGCAAACAGCCGTTTCGACTGCATAATATAATTAAAACTATACAAAGACTCATAACAAGCAGTATGAAACCTGTAATGTTTATTTACTTGCTGTATACCTAAAGAATGTGCAAGAATGTTCCTGGAGTCAGCTAAAGTAATTCATTGCTGACTGCGTAATATCTTTGTCGACGTGGATCACGTGACGTTGGCTAAAATTACCAATAAGCCTACAGTCAGGACAGAACTTGAAACTTGTTTTCCCAATATGTCATTCTACCATTACCATGGTCATGTGTTTGGTCAATTTTGAGGAAAAAAGTTACAAATCAAAAGATACACTCTGTTTTTCAGAGCTGATCTGCAAAAGGGTTGGTACGTAACTTTAAGTAGGGGAGTGGTGGGTTGTGCACATCTCCACTGAAAAAAGAAAACGCGTCTGAAAATCTACGGTGAAGCCCAACACCAAATTTCATGTAGTTTCAATACAATGTAGGAGTTACAATATCGCGTCATCAGAGAAAATGCTGCTAGTCTTATTAGGAGAAGTTTAAACTTGAGGCGATTAAACTTGCTGCAACTGACAACCACAATTTAACAGCAATTACACCACAAATGCGAAACAACAAAAACAGAAAGAAAGAAAGAAAATCCAGCCCCTTCCTGTATCTTCGTTAGAGGAAGTCAAGGAAAAGCTGACTAAAGTAGAAAACGGTGCAGCATTCAGCAAAACTGTCATAATATGCTGTAAATCAAGTCCTCTCGGAAACTCAGTTATGACTACATTAACTGTTAAGAGCAATCCGTTAGCAATCCGTAAGCATCTCTGGAGTTGAACCGGGTTATTGAAACTAAAGAGAAATCATTACTGAAACCCCGGGTTGGTGGGAGCAGTTCACCATCCATACACCAATGGCAAAAAAACACAAAATCATTGTCATCTATTCAAGATGTGAACACGCAATTCAAATTAAGTCTAACAACATATGGTATATCTATAACTGTCAACAGCATTGTAGAATGAATAGTTATAAAAAATAAAACTTGGTTCCTTTATCCATTCCGAAGGAATGTTTCTTTTTTTCTCTCTCTCTTGTCATAGCATTAGATACCTTGGAGTACTGAAGCCAGATTAAATATCAAATGTTGAACTTGAAGAGAAAATCAGCACATACAGACAATAAAACGATTCATAAAATAAAATAAAATAAAATGAGCTTTCATTGACTGACTTAATGGCTTTACACAGCTTTTCACACTCTTCAGTTTTCTCTTCATACCACACTCGTAGGAAGAGTGTGAAATATAACAAGAATTAGTGTTGTTCAGAGATTGGTAAGAATGCACCAGGGCCAGTATGACAAAGATACAGGCGCTCAGCTTCTTTTTCTATGTTACTGACTTGACTCATTGGTTGTGACTCATTTAAAGAAAACTGCAGCTGTTAGCTTATATTTCTACAGGAGGGTGTCTCTCTTAGTGTTTTCTAAAGCTGACCTTAAGCTTCTTTTAAAACCACCTTTTCTTTCATTCTATTATTTAAATGAAATGATAGAAGAAATCACAAAATAAACCACATTTCATTACTTCCCCCTTTCATAATTTCCAATGAATTTATCCTTTTTACCTTCACAATCAAGTAATCAGTCTCTTTGTTAACTGTCATAAAAAGAGAGTCCTGGTGCTCTCCAAAGAAACTGAGAACAGCAAGATTATTCCTGTCATGAATGAGAATTTTCCTCCAAGACTGAACTTAATAACTCTGAAATTCCCATGCTGATGACATAGGGGTTGCTATGGAGATGTAGCTACGGTTGCCATGGCACCCCTTAATGGCGTGCTGTGTACCACTCATTGTCAGTCATCTGCACCAGCTCATTGACTACATCCAGCAGGTTATAATTGTGTTTCCTTAGCAGCCTCTGGTTGAGGAGCTGGTCGGTAAACCCCATTTCCTGTAGTACTGCAATCATAGAGGCGCCCTCGTTTGCTGCGTCGACAACAACAGGCCGCTGAAAACAGATACCGAAATAAAAACACAGAAGAAGTAAGGTCAATGACAATAAACGACCTCCAAGTCTAGTGTTCAAATTTCATTCGCGTGAGCAAAACGGTCAGAAACCACAGAAATATGGTCTTGTTTACTGACATCATTCAGCACATGGATTTTTTTTGTAGTTCATTCCCCAAAAGTAACATGATCACTGATTGACCTAAAAATGTACAGTACACTCATATTCTCTGATAAAACCCATGCTTTTGCATCAGGTCAATACACCTTTATCTTAACATAATTATGTAGATTTGTCTTGCTGCTGCCTGCCTCTGTTTTGTACGAAGTAAGATCCACCTCAAAGGTTCACACTACGGCTCCTGTAAGTGATTCACGACCTAACCAAGAGTTTGTTCTCTCTGAATGAATCTGGACTAGAGGTGCAGTGGGAACAGCTGAAATGTGAATTCAGATGTGAATTTGAATTCCAGTTAGAGAAGGCAGCACCTGTGAGGAGCTACTCTGGCCTGTGAAGAGGGCCTTGTAGGCAGACGCTGCCACCGAGAGTGCTCCCTTAACAAGCCCCTCCGTGAGCCCCCCTTGACGAACCCTGCACCAGAAAAGATTAAAAAATAAATAAATAAATAAATAAAACAGACAAGATGAACTAGTGAACAACACACATCCACAGAGGTTACAAAAACAGAAAGAAAGTAAGAAAGAAACTGTGCCTGTCTTGCGACACAAGGGTGACACTCAGTCATTGTGTCTGGTTTCATAGAGCCATTTCATGCTTTTGTGTTGCGTGCTACTTTCGCTCACACCACAGAAAACACAAGTTTCTTCAGTACACAGCGACCGCTCTTTCAAGGGTTCACTTCCTCTTCGTTTCCTTTTTTTTTTAAAAAAAAAAAAAACAGCTGCATGCACATATTGCAAAAGGCACAATGTCCTCCACAAACTGAGTGTGCGTGAAAAGAAAACAGCCTCGTAGTTTTGAACCGTACCAGTACCGTATCTCAACATTTGAACCAAAAACAAAAAGGAAAGACAGACAGTATTGGAGCTGTGCAGTGGTAGCTGTCGTAGCTATCTGTGGAGAGGAGAGGTTTAAACAGTTGGAGTGGTTTTACCTGTAATCCTGAGATCCACAGACCTCAAAAGCACTGCCAGGCACCTCAGCATGCACAGGTTCGGCCTCTGTTGGACAGAACGTACAAATATTCCAATTAAGAAAAGGATTTAGACGTGTCTTACGAACTAATGTGGAAGTAAGACTTTGTTAACCAATTCAGAATAGCTCTCTATGAAATCAAAAGAACCATATCCTCAAAATTTTGGGGGAATAATGAGTTTCCATGTTATGAATGGCGAAAATCTCCTTGTTCAAACATCACAAGAGAACTCATTGTTTTGGTTTAGAAAAAAATCTTTCGCACAATTGCAATACCGGCGTCCATTTCAAAAATCCATTGGATGAATTTTACAGTGGAAACAGACATTAATGAAAAAATAAAAACCCACACACATTCAGACAACTCACCGTTTAAGTCATTTTGGGGCTGATGTGATCTGAGTGCCTCAGAGGCCTCTGGTCCTAAGCCTGTGTCACATGACACTATGGACCTGTAACACAAACAAAGAGCGCTGTTTCACTAAAACTCACAGACGCAAAAACAGAGCATGCTCACATCTTAGTATGAATATGAATATGATCTCAGCCACATATTTTGAGGATCCAACAACAATGTGCATAAAAGATTATACCAAAATTACCGCTGTGCAGTTAGTGAAGAGTTATAAATGAGCGTGAACTGTGTGTTACCTGTGTGTGCGGAGCACCGGGGGCGGGGACAACGAGACGGGGGCGAGCACCACCTCTGGAATGAGAGGGGGGGTGTCCAAGGTCTGAGATGCACACAACAGTCTATTCACACTGCTGTGGGTGGAGGGGGCAGCTGCTCCCATCAGAATCTCCCCCTCTGCTGGGCTTTGGTCCTGAAGCTCTGGGGCTAGCTTTGTGGTGCTGGTGCCTCCAGGCTGGGACATGGCTGAGCTGTACATGGACTCCCCCAGTGGTCTGGAGGTGTCAAAGCAGTCAGGGAGGACGACGATGTAGTCTTCGGACGAGGCAGAGGACACCTGACTGCTCACCTCGTCCCAGTCCGCACCCTCTCCCTCTTTATCTTCATCCTTTTGCTTCTGCTCCTCTTCCTCCTCATTCTCCAACGTAGCTGGGTCAGTATATAGGTTTTCATTTGAGTCCATCAATGGTCCTACAAGAGATGAACAATCGAACAATAAAGTTTCAGTGACTAACTGAATACATGAAATGCAATGAGATGATCAACGTTGCTTTGACTCAACAAAATATTTGGGTATAACTGTAACTCTGTCAAAACAATACATTCTTAAACCAGTTGCGGTTATTGAATTGAGAAGATGACTGAAGTGCATGAACTGGTTTTACTTCTCACCTGGATTTACCAGTTCCTCAACTATGGCCCTCTGGGGGGCGGAGAGCGGAGCTTCTGGTCTATTTGCAGTTGGTCCAACGTTTCTTTCGCCCCTTGGAAGCAAGCCCCTCTCACAACAGGAGACGGAGTCATGCACTGCTGGACAGTCCAGAGAAATAACACATTCAAGACAGCTATGCCTCCCAGACTGGACACACTCCATTATCAGAACATATACATGAGCAAGTCATGAAAGAATCAGAACATTACAAAAACTGTAACACAACAGTCCAATACAAAATTAGTCACACAACAGCCCAAATACCAAAACAGTGACACAGCAGTTCAGATATACACACAAAAAAAGTACCACAATATTTGAAATACAAAAACAGTAACACAACAATTCAAATGACACTGAAACAAAGTATTTGAGGAATTACTGGAATGTAGGCGTTTCAGTTTTGTTTTGTTTTCTTTTTCCAGAGAGAGAGAGAGAGAGAGAGAGAGAGAGAGAGACGAAAGCTCACCATCACACTGGCGGTGGCTGGGTCTGCCTCTGTGACGGGGCTTGTGGTCGGGTTCTTCCTCCAGAGTGAGAGATCGGATCACGGTCTCACACACAAACTGAGTGCTGCTAAAGTCCTCGTCGCCCTCCTCGTGGCCTGGAGAGTCCAGGTGCTCGATGTGCCTCTGAGAAGGCTCAGCTGGCGTCACAACACAAACCGAGATCACATAAAGGTCAAAGGATCATCGACCACTTTCCCGTTTACAAACACCCTCCCGCTGCGCCTGGACGCACCCGAATGAACAACATCAGGATTCCTCTGGGAATCTGACTGTGGGCAACCGTCAGTATTAAAAAATACGAACACGACCTCTTACAAAATCTGAGACTGCAAAACAAAGCTTTAAAGAAAGGCCGACAGAGCTGCACATGCGTCGCTTTGAAACGTGAACCGCTAAGTTCCTGGAACTGGAATGAGTTCCTGGATATCATCTTACCTTGGAGTGTCTTCAGGCCAGCGCGGTCCGCATCCTCTTTGACCCGCCCCGGGCCGCGCTTTCCCTCTCCGGCACAGCGGGACGGGAGAGGAGATATACACGGAGCCGTATCTGAGAATATTTTATAAGAGGGAAAAAAAAGAGAAGACTTAAATGACCATAATCAGAGGGGGTTTGCTTTAAAACTATGATCTGATTCTAAAAGGTTCTGACGGGTTCACAGCTCGCACATTGTTCACTGTCTCTCTCTCTCTCCATCTTCCCTAACACACACACACACACACACACACACAATCACTCTCTTTCTCTGCCATGCAATCCCACATTGATACACACACTAGTGTGGTTTGTAAGATGGTGTGTCAGCCTACATAACATCCAGAATGATTTTTACTAATAGATATTAACTTAATATAGTATGAAATATCTCGATGCAGTGAGCAACACTAGAGACAACATCGCCAATAACTGTGACAAGCGAATGCATCGGTCTTAAGAAAGAGGTCATTTCCATAACTCTTATGTCCATTCCTTAGGCATAAAGATTCAAACATCACAAACTGTCTCCGTGGCCCTTGACCGTACTGTTAGACTTTATCTCTCCAGCCGATGTCAATGAAGAAAAAACGGTGCTGTCCAAATATGGACTGTCTAATCTGCTTATCTGAGCACTAGCAAACATAAAACGTCTTAAGAAATGCCAAACTGTTTGTCATATAAACAATATATCCTTACCCACAGTAGTATTGTTTGGGACTTTATCCAACTCTTGCACAATATTAATGTCCAGGAGCTCAAATGACAGAAGATCCTTAAAAATAAAAAATAGGGATGATTCTAATTGTCCAAAACAATGAATCGCTCTTTTCTCTCTCTCTCTCACTCTCTCTCTCCCTCTCACACACACACACACCTGAGCAGTGAGCAGGTCCACAGAGGGAATGTAGTACTCTCTCTGACAGCCCGTAGAGACTTGAGTTTCACAGTCTCTGGAGCCAGACCTACACATGCCTTCCTTCACCATTAGACTGGACTCGCTCCTCTACAAAAAAATACATAAATAAATAAATCAAAATAAATAAGTAATACATGAAAACAGGATTGTGTGTGTGTGTGTGTGTGTGTGTGTGTAACCTGAGAACATGAGAAGGAAAATGTGTGTCAGAGGTACCCAGTCACAGGTTTTTTTGTTTGTTTGTTTGTTTGTTTGTTTGTCTGTTTTACAGAAGGGCGCTTCACTGTGAGAGCTTCATTCAGCTGCAACATAAACAAATAACCATTTCCAACAGAGAAAAAGAAAAGCACACTCTCTTACCAGGGGTTTGCTGCGGCAAGAGGCAGTTTTCTGGCCAGCACTGGGGACCACTACAATGCTACACCACACCCGTGGCCCAAACTGCTCCCCGCAGTGCGCCAAGCGCCAGTGGGAGGTGTAGGTTCCCTCCAACATGGGAGCTACAAAGGCCACGCTCACGACGCCAACCTGCCCCGGCTGCAGGAAGGGCACCGCCACCTCCTTCTGCTCCGGCGACTCCAGGGCCAGGTTTCCCCACATAAACTTCAGCTAAACATACAAAGAAAACGAAACAAACAAAACAACACACACACACAAATGCTTTCCCATTTCAGTAAGTAAGACTTCAAAGCCGAAAAAATACATTTGAATCAAAGCAGTACTGACAAAGCATCTACTGTTAAAACTTCAAGGAATGTTAAAAGGCAGGACAGCGCAGATTATCACGAATAACTGAACGTTAATACAAGATCATACGTTTCAGGCTGATCTCTCTAAAGTACCTTAGTCTCAGAGGTCCAGCTGATGTTACCAGTGTTCCTCATCTTCCAGTATTTGATGAACTTGGTGCCAGGCTCCAAACAAGTGCCATCAGGGAGATTCTCATCCAGAAACAAGGCAGTCATTGTGGGCACCAATGTGGAGCAGGAGACCTTGGGACTCCTGGTTTGAGTGTACAGAGCATTGTAAGAACAGCTTTGTTTCAGCCTCTTGTCTTTGCTTGAAGCTCAAAGCAAAAAAAAAAAATTTTTTTTTTTTTTTTTTTAAAAAGGACGAAGCTAATACATATAGGCAGCAGGTTGCTAGGTTTGAGGTAGTTCCATCCACTTTGCCAGCGATAACTCAACTATAACAGACAAATGTGATAAATCTTGGTAATGACTGTTCTGGGCTGGGTGGGTAGGTAGGTCACCCAGCCCGGACCCCTCTCAGTTTGGCCCTTACTCTGGACTGGAGGCTTGAGGGTCTGAGGCCAGGGCAGGGGCTGGGGCGGGGGCCAAGGCCGAACTGCCGGTCCCACTGGAGGCTCCACTCCACAGCAGGCCCCTCTTCTCAAGCCTGAGTTTCTTCTTGATCTCCTTTACTTCCGCTTTCAGCTGCCTCCGCTCGGCTTTCAGACGCTGCCGCTCCGCCTTCCGCACCGTCCTGTCCCCGCGCCGCAAGAACCTAGGGCCAACAGTCAAGAGAGCGCGATAACAGGTTTGACAAACGCTTCGGCAGAGGACAACATTTTCAACCATATGTTTTCATGCTTTCACAGACGCAAGAAGAGTTGGTTTCCAAAAAAAAAAACAGCTGATCACGCCACAGAGGGTCTGTGTGTGGGCAGTTGAATCGATTCTCTCAACGAGAGCTGTTTCTGGGATGGAATTTCTCTTGCCTGGGTTCTGGGGTCACGCCGCGCTCGGGCACAGACAGGGGAGTTCTCGTTCTCTTCAGATTGTGGCTGGGATCGTGTTTGACGCTGCACGGCTCGCACAAGATGCAAGACGGACACACGCTATGCAGAAAACGACAAAAAAACAAATTCACATTCCCAACAGCTGAGCATTACCACCTCCGGACATCGAGGGGATTCTTCTCAAACTATGTCCAAGAAATTATTGCGAATCATTATGAACAAACTTCATTGCGAGCAGGCTTATAAACTCAATTAGACAAACTGACCTGCACTGGTATCCTCCTCCGGTGGCCGGGCCTTTGCAGCTGCTGCAGTTTGGAGTTGAACTGGTCGTTCTCGCCGTAGTGGAGCTGACCTTTGACACCTGAGCGCCAGACGGGCCAGGTTCCTCCGAGTGTGGGTCAGAGGATCTGTGTGTGCAGCACTGGCCAGAGAACTCAGTACACATCTTGTCCACCACCTCCCTCACCACCTGGTCCTTAAACTAGCACGGAAGATGTGATTAACATTCTAATGTAATGCATTAAATGTGAAAGTTTAAAAATCATACATTTAAGCAAATGTCAGGGAGATTGATCTGAACTTTAAAGAATAAAAAATGTAAAATAAAATTGTAAATGTAAGGAACTTTAAAATAGCAATACCTTATCCATGTAAGATCTGAACCAGGCTGGGACTGCCTCTTCCTCCGCTTTGGTCCATTTGGTTTCTTTAACAACCCCCTGAAGACATTTTGTTGGAAAATGTTTACCCTTTTCTTTACAGTGTCCCTCAAACAATGGCTAGATGATGAAAGCAATACCATAAACATTTAACCACTCAAAACTTAAGACACCTGAAGCATCATTCTTAGCAACCAATGACTATATAATCTTGGGCTTTGAAAATCCACATACGCAAGAGTATGAAAAACATAAACATAAACCTTTACCAAGTCCCGCTCGGGGGTGACCTGGGTCTCTTTGTCCGCCATTTTCACCCTGGCACGATATGGTGGTGCTGGCCTTGTCTCAAGCTTCAGTTCTTTCATTTCTATCTTTCCCACACCTCCTTCAACTTGGCCTTTCATCTTATATACATTCATATGGAGTTGGTTGCCCTGTTTTAATGCACTCTGCATTGGGAAAATAACACAGAACGGTTCATTTGGCTCTGAAGGGTCCACGGATGAATATGAATCTGTACATTATCGTTAATGTGAATGTCACTGACATAAAAAAAAAAAAAAAGCCAAAAACAATAACTTTTTAAAGGATTAAAGATGCATTCATACCTTTAAAGCTTCTGTGTATTCCTCTGTTACATTGAGACAATAACAAAACACAAATATATAAATACAGTGTTACAGCTGTGTTAAATATCTTATTTTGTAGTAACCCATAATATTAGGATTCTCCACCGAGCATGAAAGAATTGCAGCTAAAGATTTGCAAAAGTCATGAATAAAAAAAGCGATTTTCTTTTTTTTTTTTTAGCAAAACATCATTGTGAATAAAAATTTAATGACTCATTCAGAGCACGTCTGACGCATTTCCCTCAGTCCCTGCCCACTCCAAAGCAAACATGAGGATGAGTCAACGTACCTTGACTGTTTATGGAGACCTGTGGAAAAACGATAAGAGTTAATTGCTGGCTGAAAGCCCTAACAGCAGTTATAAAGCAAAATCATCTTCGTGAACACGGAAGATAACTACGCTGCGTGTAGCACATTTTACAAGACTTAATGAGAAAGTTTTAAAAAGCAAAGGTCTTAAAAATAGTTATAAATTACCTCTTCGTTGTCCTCGTCAAAATATTTTACTTGAAAGGAGCACAACCCAAATGATGTTTTAATCTATGAAGAATAAGAGTTCCATCAAATTCAAGAAGGCATGAAAGACTATTTAAACTCAAAAGATCGCTGAGTTAGCGATAGCGTAGCATTGACAAGAACAGTTCTTTAACGTAGATAATAAGACTATTATCTACGTTTGGCACAACCATACGAGGAGAAAATAAAGCGGATCCGTCACAAATTACTTCATGCGACAGCATCGCAACATGAAGCCACAACTGACACGACCCGTACAACCAACTAAATAATGCTACATGTTTTTGAAGAATTCCATGTTATCACAATTTCCGTAGCTAATGTAGGCACTTGTGAATGTATTTAGTTCCGTTTAGGTCTTCACGGGTGTATAGCATTATTTATCTACAACAAAAGAATAACTCAGGGGCAAGGAGTACAGACAACTAACATAAATTGAGTGTATAAATAATCATCTTGTGCATAAGGTCATTATGAGTTCAGGAACACCATCTTCTTAATAAAGTACACAGTAAGGTGAACGGACATCACATCCGTCCCATACGATCGTTCGTCGCTCCGTCTGTCTCCATTATTCTTTCATTTAAATCCAACAAATACTTTTCTATTACAAAGAAATACGCATAACAACACACTTGTTTGGTTTTATGTGTCAGAAGTAACAGAAGTTCTTCGCTCTGGATTGTTTATGTAGGCCTCGGTACAGGCCTTCTGGGAGCGAGGATTATAAACATACCAACAGAAACGCCATCTAACGTTGTAAGTGACTTACCCAGGCCTCCACTGTCTCCCACTGAGCTTTCTCCGAATCCAAAACAGGAAACTTCTTCACGCTCCCCCTGAAATTGACCTTTACAGTAATAGGGGGGCTCATGACTGCTGACCACAGTCAGTTTAGATGTTAAATTTAAAATTATGAGGCAATAATTTGTCGCGATGAGAGCTACACACACTGGGAGGTAATTGCGTTCTTGTTTACATCGCCAACACTGTACACGCCCCCCTGCCCCACGTGACAGGAAGTATGTTAAAATAACCACTCTTCAAAGATTTAGCGAAATTGCTTAACACCGTATGTGGTAGTGGTCCTAGGTGGCGGACGTTGCAGTAAAGGACCTGGATAATACTAAAATTCTCCAAAATAACATATTTACTGAAAAGATGAACGTCACCGACTGATGAGTCAACGCTGACGGGGTTCACCACGACATTGTACGGCACGCATGCGTTCAAAATAACTGTCGTATGTTGAAGACGTCATTATCATGCGTTCGGCTCTCCTTGTGGCCGAGATAGTGAGCCACACGGTTAGTTAATGCTGTAAAGACAATCTTAAGCTTTCTGTATTTGTAATTGAATAAAATGTCTTCGCTTCTCAAGGTGGACAATGAAATCAAGACAAAGGTAAACTAGTGGGATAGCCTTAACAATTGATTAATATTCGCGTAAATAAATGACCAGTTTTACCAGATGTTAGCCACGTAGCTAGCTATGCTTCTGCTGGCGTTAGTTAACCTAGGTTAACTGCCAAGCCGGCGAGCTCGAGATTCACCCTTTCCCGCGCGCCATTGCGTTCGATTCCTCCGTCAACGAAATGTTCTCGAATTTTGTACAAACATCGGTTACTGTATCTCATTGTGATAGTTTGATTTCAGAGTAAATGTTTGATTTTGTTAGATTGATGTGTGGAGACCAAGCATGGTGTTGACAGGAAGCTACAGCTCGCTGTGCTCTGCCTTGTGTGAGAACTTACCTGCTCGTGTTGTTAGCCAGCTAGCGCTAGCAAACCCAGAGGTGTTTTTACACGACTGTGGTACTGTTCAGGGCAGAATGTTGTGATCAGTGCTTTGTCATTTGTGTCCGTTTTAACAGTTTGCGAGTTTATAGGATCATAAGATACTATAGGACCGTCAGCCACGTGTAGCACTGGATGTTGACCATTTCTGTATACGATTTAACTGCCTTAATAGCCACCACAGTTACTGCACGTGTTGTTGTATGCTACTTACCGTCACAACCTTTAATCTCATTTGAAGTGTTGTCTTCTTACAGGTCGATGCTTTCAGGGAACGAATCACGGGAGAAGTAAGTGCCTCCATTAACATTTTTTTTCCTGTTAAATTTGCCAAGACTAAGTTATATGTTGTGTCTAACTGGCTTCGTGTTTGCACTTGAAGGCTGAGGACCTGGTCGCTAATTTTTTTCCAAAGAAGTTGTTAGAATTGGACCAGTTTTTAAAGGTAGGATTGTGTAAGGTCTCTATCTGTGCTACAGGCCTTGACTGTTCATTTACTCAGTAAAACTCAGCTTTTGACATTTTGTTTTTACACTAAATGAGTAGTAAACCTACACATATTATCAATCACATATGAAAAGAATGCTGTGATATCAGTTTCTCTTTCTTTCCAAAGTTCAAAAGGTCTGTTTTGGTGATTTGATGTGTATTACAGGATCCCAACTTAAACATTAAGGAACTGAAGGAAATCCATTCAGAGATCAACCTGACGGTGCCAGACCCGATAGTACTGACAGATATCCATGATGGGCTAGAGGGGGTGAGTGTTTTCTGTTTTCCTTATGCTGCTGGCTGATGTTTCTTAATCCCTGTCCACTGAACCAACGTGGTGTTTACAGTTCGAACACGAACACACCCAGTTAAACTTTCCTGCTTGAACACATCTTGAATAGTTCACTCAGACATGCAAATGCAGTACTGGAACTGGAGGATGCAAACCTTAGTATAACAGATCTCTCATTAAACCGCTGCCCAAGGAGGATTTAAGTAACTTTGAATTTCTGTTTAATAGCCAAACGCCAAGAAGAGGAAAATTGAAGATGGCACAGGTGAAGACAAGGGTAAGCTTTCCACTCCTCTGCCCTGTGGCGGGTATTACTCTGCACTTGCGTATGAGATATTTTGTGTGAAAGTTACACTTTGACTTTAGATTATGGTGCAATAGACCCAATTTGTTGTTCCGGCGGAAGCACAGTCGCCGTGACGATCATTGTTTGTTGTATCCACTGCTTCTTCTCTTGCACTTTTGTAGCCTCTGTCCGTTAGCGCTGTCACTACCTAGTAGACTGTATGTACTTCACTCCTTGGCTTTTTTCAGCTTTTTTTGCTCTTTGATCTGGTCTAATACTGAACTTAGAGCCAGCACTTGTGCCACAGCCAGCCTCTTAATGGCTCCACGCTTGGTTTTCTGCTCTGCCTCACTTGGAAGTTGCTTTCGATTAATAGGGTTTTGCTAAAGGGAAACAAAATGCAAATGTTAATGTAAACAAATCCTTTAGCTGTGTGACGAGTCGTCTGTCACAGGGTTTTTGACCTTTCATCTGCTTGTCTTGTCTCCTCATCCTCAGTTGGCGGGACGAAGGTGCTGGTCATGCCCGGTGGGATGATGAAGAGCAACGGCAAGCTGGTGGAGTTGATCGAGAGAGTCAAACCCGAAATCCGGACCCTTATAGAGAAATGCAATACGGTGGGTGCCCCCCCCCCCCCCCCCCCCCCCCCCCCCCCCCATCATAAATTATGCCCATTTTACCCAAAATCGTAACCGCCTTCATCTCTCTTTGTGTATTTGGAGTGTTAGTTAATTGGATGTTGTTTTGACTCCCTCTGTCACAGGTCAAAATGTGGGTGCAGCTTTTAATCCCAAGAATAGAGGATGGCAACAACTTTGGAGTCTCAATTCAGGTACGGTTTTCTCTCTGCTTTTTTTTACAGCTGCATCGTTGCTGTTCACGTTTTAGGATCTGTATAATAAAAAAAAATCCCTAGCACTGTATATGAGTGTGCCTGACATGACAAAGCCCCCCCCCCGCCCAGTGATGCATCCAGTTAAATCACGCTTGTGTTATCCTGAGATCTGTTCTGCATTGGGGATCTGCCTCCCTTCGGTGGGTGTTTTTCAGCCTTAGTCACTCCCTGTTCTGTCAGTGATGTTCCCATATGGGAAAAACGCGGCGATCCAATTCATGCATCCAGGAGGAAGCCCTACTCAAGCCTCACTCGCCCTGAGGGACTTATGAGTGAGGCATTTATCTTTTGGAGATATTGGAGATGTAGAGCATATCTCTCTAAACCATTAGCCTGTATTGTGCATCTCTCCGTTTCAATAATTTGATTGCAAACATCAATAGAGTTCTAGCCAAGACAGGGATACATTTTAGAAGCACTGTCACAGTGAGGGAGTGTTGTCACAGTTGACCTTTTTGAGGAGTTCAGGCTGGCATTCAGCAGGATGAGATGGATTGTGGGTTGGTGTGAAGCTATAACAATCACTCTCTGCTGTGTTTGGTTTACAGGAAGAGACTGTCGCTGAGCTGAGGACAGTGGAAGGTGAAGCAGCGTCTTACCTCGATCAGATATCCAGGTACAGCCCTCCTGTCTGACTTCCCAACAGGACCCCACAGCAACGAGACTCTGGTTGAAATTTGCCCCCCCCCCTTTTTTGTTTGTTTGTTTGTTTTTAAACACAACATTTCCCTCTGTTTCATTTCACTGCAGGTACTACATCACAAGGGCAAAGCTGGTCTCGAAAATAGCCAAATACCCTCATGTGGTGAGTAGGAGTTTTAAGCGTTTAAACCAAGCTCATGTTTTACAGCGTTGCTCATATGAAGTTGAGTTTCTTGGTCAGCCGTGGATTCGTGACCCGTGTCCATCTTGTTAGTCTGGAAGCTTATGAGGTGTGTGTGTGTGTTTGATCTCTTCAGGAGGACTACCGTCGTACAGTCACAGAAATTGATGAGAAGGAGTACATCAGTCTGAAGATTATAGTATCAGAGCTGAGAAATCAATATGTGAGTACCCACATTTGCTTAATGCAATTCATTAAGTAACGCCAGCCGGTTCCCATCAGGGGTGTAACCGCACTAGACCATTTGGTGAAGACTTGCAGTTTGGTTTGTGCCATGAACCAAACAGTTTTCCACTACGCTAGGGTTAATTCCATGTATAAACTCAAGTCAGTCACGATTATGTTCACAAGGTCAGTTGTTTGAAATACAGGTTGTATAATCATTTTAATCCCTGAGTGCCTTAAAAACTGGTGCATAGTTTTGCTCTCTCTAAAGCAACACCCATACCAAGCTTTTTTCAAAATTGTTATTCCTGTGAATAATTTCACTTTGGCAAAGCCCAAGCAAACGTTGGCCATCAGGCAGTAAAGTATACCTAGCACCTGAACTCCCCACCCCTGGGAAATGCACCAGACAGTGACCTTCAAAGCCGGTGTGTGTCACAAAGTCATTTTTGGATATGGTCTCACACCCAGTTTCAGTCCATTAACAATATGTGAATAGAAGGGCGTTGTCATGCATTATGGGAGCTGTAGTTCAGTCAGTGTGGTGGCCTGTGTTTAGAATCTGCCCCAGTTATTCTCTCATCCCGTATATGACTTAGTCATTCATATAGACATATCAATAAACATGCGCGCCATTGTATTCAATCCACAATGAGCAGCTTCAAGACCAGTTCCTAATCTGAATAATTTTAAACTGCCGACAAAGATCTTTACTGTGAATATATGAAGCTCTCACATTATAGGTGTGTCTGTAATGTATCACTACAAGTGAGTCTACTCTCAGAACACATTCAAATAAATATATTATTGTTGGCTCCATTATCACAGAAAACAGAATGGCGTCATATGCCTTTGTTTGCCGTAGGTAACATTACATGACATGATCCTGAAGAACATCGAGAAAATCAAAAGGCCGCGAAGCAGCAACACCGACGCCCTGTACTGAAGAGAACGTTCTCCCACCAACGCCGCGCCCTCCTCGGTTCTGTGCGTGGAGCCGAGGAGGTTCCCCCGGCCTTGGGCTGGTTCTCACGGAGCACGTCTGATCGTTACTACCAGGCCAAGACGACTACCAGCTCCACACGGCCGGCTGACGCATACCGCTTATGATTAGACCTGTAAAATACTGTCACTCTGTTTTAAACCCTTTAAAGAACTCTCTCTCTCTCTTTCTCTCTCTCTCTCTCTCTCTCTCTCTCTCTCTCATCCCCCCCCCCCCCCCCCTCCTCTCTCTCTCAGTCTCTTAGTGGGCAGTGTTAATGTTACGATGCTCTGCTGAAATTCTAACTGAAGAAATTGTCGCAAATCCATTTTCGTTTTCCTTTCTTTCTTTTTTCTTTTTTTTTCTGCAATGAAATATGACAAGAAATACATTGTCGACGGGTTCCCTTAGGTTTTTTTTTTTCCCTAAACCAAATTCAACATAGTACTTTTTTAATTTTACTCAAGATCTGTCAGTTTGATCCTGCACTTCCGGTCATTCGGTGACTGTAAATGTTTGACAGCGGACACATACAACACAGGACACAACACTTAACGAGCATCATTTCTCTGCGATGGTCGGTGTAAAACAAGACAAAGCTCTCCCTGATGCTGAATTCTAATAAGACCGTTAGACACACATATTAGCGTCCTGTTAAAATGTACACTTAGATGCAGATGAGTTTTTTCTGTGCATCGTTTCATTTAGCGTGGGATAGCATTTGTTAAGATTATAATGGAACACAGATATGTTTTTATTTCCCCCCCCCCCTCTTTAATTAACAGTTATCAGTTTCTGAAAGCTTTTTACGTTTGTTTGTTTGTTTGTTTGTTTGTATTTGTTTGGGTTTTAATTTTTTTTTGGTTTTTTTGTTTTTTTAAGAGTGAGAACATTTGCTGAATAAAATATTGTTTTTACAGTACATTTGGAGTATAACAGTCAGCAGCTGCTCTTCTGGTATCTCATGCTTGTGTTGGTAGATTCAATCAGAGACGCTGCAGTTTATGTCAGCTGGGACCTCATATCCATCTCTTCATACAGACAGACGGGCAGACAACATGAGTGTGTTTTCAGCTAATTTATTGGATTGCATTGGGGTTGCCTGTTTGGAAACTCAAAGGCTGTGGTAAGAAAGAAAATAAAATGCTGGTCCACAAGTTTTGTAATTAAATCAAAACCCGATCATGTTTTTGTATGTTCTGAGGTTAAATTAAGTTTCTTCTAAGCTTTTATGGGATTTGATCCATTTGCCTACTTTGAGTTGTAGGCTTTCTGTGGAACTTTGCGCCCTTTATAAAGTGTACTGTTATTGGGGGGTTTTTTATTGTTTGTTTTGTTGGGGTTTTTTTAGATGGAATGCTTGATGAAGTAATATAACGCAGGAAAAGTGACACTGTACATACACATTGTGACTCGTATAGGGTTTAGACGCTTAGAATACCTCCTTGCCCTACCCGCGTGAAGCGGTGCCGGATTTCATGCGTTCCACATTAATAACCGTGCGTAAGTGTTACCCGAACTGTCCACTAGATGGCTCAAACGTCTCCGGTCGTATGGAATTCAAGGATAATGGTTTGTATTAAACCTGCACAGTTATTTACAGCTAAAATATGTCTTTGCGGCTAAAGCTAGATATAATCGTTGAGGATAAATTTCCTGTAAGAAAGAGCAGTGGGATATATGAACAATTCCATGGCTATAACGAGCCCTGAATGTGATGAAGGGAATAGGTCTGGTCTCAAAAAGAGAGCAATAAAATTTTAATATTAATAATAAAGATATAAAGTGGATATAAAATGAAAAATAGAATATTGTACCTATATTGACACTGTTGTATCAAACACATGGAGAGTTATACAAAGCAACATTTAAAGGTAGAAAAAAAAACTCACAAAATGGTATTTTCCATGGTAACTAAATGGGAACATACATAAGAAATTATAATGTCTATAACAAAATATCTCAGATAATAATTTTTTCTTTAAGTGTTAATCCATTTGAAGCACTCTGCCGCATCCACCAGCATTATTCCATCCACCTGTAGTCTGATCTAAACGGAGAAAAACAAGTGTGTCAAGTAGCCAACAACATTAAAATAGGTGCAGCTTTTTGTACTAAGGTATACTGCATGTGTTACTTGGCTGACAACCCAGTATTCATAGATGTCGGTGTAGTCTAAGTTATCAGTTCTTATGTATTTTTAAAAAAGTGATGTTTTCACAGTCATTTTAAGGCATTTGACCCTTTCAGCAAATCGGTGTTCATTAATGTAAACACAGACCTGTGGAATGAGTGGGGAGTTCATGTAAAGATCTTGTTTAACATGTACATAACTTAGATTTAAAAAAAAAAAAAAAATCCATTCAGCTTGAGTTGAAACTGCAAGGTAAAGCTAACAGCAGAGTTCTGGATTTCTGAGGTGTAAGTTTAGCCTTTCTGCTGTCTTCCTGAGCTGTTTATGTGATTCTGTGAGCTGTGGTCTTTAGTGTAAAAGTACCACAGTGAGAGGAGGTGGAGGTGTATGTACCTGATGGAGTTCAGATGATGTAGGCAGGGTGTAAGAAGTCTTTGGGGACAATACCAATGGCACCGTCCAGCTCCCCAATCCACCAGCCGTGGATGTTGTATTCCTGCAGCAGAAAAAAAAACAACAGAGTTTGAGAGAACTGTGTGAGGGGATCCAATGAAAATATGCACACAGTGTCAACAACAGTGTGACTTTAGCTCAATGAAGTGCCGTACAAATCATAGCTACTTACAAGAAAGCTCACCGACCACAAAACCACACTTTCTTATCAAGACAGGATCTTCTAGCTACTTGTCATGTTCAGAGCGCTCTGGCTGCTTCAGCAGATCTCACGTCAGATATTAAATGTGTTCGTCACTCTGGTGTCAGGTGGAATTGTTAAATAAATGCCGTTGTGTGCCTCTGATCAGGTATTTAGACCCAGACACTGTAGGCAGGAGGTTGCCTGAATATTTTGCAGGGGAAAACAATCAGTGTCCGTTTTTATTTTTTTTTATTTTTTTCCGTTGGAGGAGGTACCTGCACTGTCATTAATACACAGACAGCCAGACGTCAGAATGCTTATCTAAACACTGGCTTGCAGGCTGATCGAAAGTGTGTGTGGTGACATTTACTCCTTCTGTCTGGAGTGAGTGGTAATGCCTCATACTCCTCACGAACACACAAAACAAACTCTCTCTCTCTCTCTCTCTCTCTCTCTCTCTCTTACACACACACACACACACACACACGTAAAAAGAGTCTCAGATGTTAATATAGGAAAAAAGCAAGTATGGATGTGCTGCATACTTGCACACCGACAGATGCACAAACATACTACTAATTTATATATGTGTGTTTGTGTGTGTGTGTGTGTGTGTGTGTTTGTATACAGTATTTATATATAGTGTGTGTGTGTATGTATATATATATATATATATATATATATACACACACACACACACGCATATATATACATATGTATATAAATAGATAGGAAGATGATTGACACATATAAATGCAACTGTCTGGTCATCAGAAAACCAAGAGGAATGTGTGCCTTGTCTATGTGCCGGCCTGAATAACCCACTGTGTGATCAAAGCCGACCTGAGCACTGATTAACTCCATCCTGCTCCTCCTAATTGGAAGTGCTATGCAAACACACAGCATTCAGACCGTCTGTAAATCACCCATTCGTCCTGTCAGTGTCCAGGCCATTAGCAGCAGTGTGACACTTCAGAGCAACTAGTGGAGCAAGGTCTAGACTAAGGGTGTGACAAACAGAGAGTGACCAGACAATGACGGATGACCGATGACGGGACTGGAGAAGACAGGAACGAAAAGACAGTAGAAGACCGGAGGGTTCTAAGTGTTTAGTATTCTAGCTGCACGCACTGTACATTTAAACATGATGAGCAAGTCATCCATCCAGTCAGCCTGCAGAAGAGACTGAGAACTAATTACCATTTTCTCCTTAACCACACACGCGCACGCGCGCACATACACACACACACACACACACACACACACACAGAGAGTACTGAGTGTGCTAATGAATTCCTCAGCCCATGCAGATGAAACGCTCTAATGATGTCTTGAAGAACGAATTCCAGCACACTGTATAGCGCCATTCGGAAGCCCTGACACGAGGCAACGTTTTATTTATTTTCCCCCTCCATCTGTGCAGCGTTTCTGAAATTCTCCCTGAGAAAGGTCTTTTTGATTATCAACAGCACAATTTTAATATAGTTCTAAATCATCATCAAAGGCCCAATGGCTGAACGTGTTGCTTGAGTCTCTCCTTCCCCACCGCCCCCATACACACACACACACAAACACACACACCTCCTCTTCCCCTCAGCACGGAGGAGTGATGGGTTCAAACAGAGTACACGTGCCGTGACTGAGAGTAGAACGGAGAGTGAACGCATTCCAATGATGACTGATCCACTGCAATCACTTACTTCTCTCTCTCTCTCACTTTCTCTCTCACTCTCTCTCTCTCTCTCTCTCTCTCTCTTTCTTTCATTCTTTCCTTCTGTCTTTCTTTCTTTCCCTGTTTGTTTTTGCGTCAATACCTGTTGGGAAATCTATTTGACAGTGAGAATCGCTTGGGAACGACGACAGACACACATCCACTTTGCCACAAACACCGCGAGTTAGTCAGCCAGGCAGGTCTAAGCATCGCATCTGAGTGAATGACACACAGTCAGGGATTTTAAAGAACAGCATAACACAATGAACGTCATGCCCACTGAAGCCCAGCGAGGTGTCCTTCACTCACACTAAATGAGATGCTCAGGTCGGAACTGTGTGGAGCAGGATGGCTGTGGATGTGTGTGTGTGTGTGTGTGTGTGTGTGTGTACTGTGTGTAGAGGTGAGTGAGGGACAGAGCATGGCTGCTGATTGTGGATAGGGAATGAGGCACAGCAGTGTTGCAATAGCGCTGACCTCCGAATGACTCCTCTCTCGAAGATGGGCGGGGAATGGCAAAACGAGGAGAGAGAGAGAGAGAGAGAGAGAGAGAGAGAGAGAGAGAGAGAGTGAGAGAGACAGTGAGAGGGGAATGAGAGAGACGGAGTGTGGGTTACCATGACAACACCTGCAGTGTGGCGCTGACGTTGTTTATTTCTCACTCAGGGGGGGCTGGCTAGCGGTGGTATTCAAATGGGCCCATCGTTCTTGGGCAGCTGGGGGACAGATTGACAGCTAATGATGCCATGGAAAGGAGCAGCTTAACTGGAGAATGTCATATGGTATATGACAGAGTGAGGAGTGACTCCAGCCTGGAATCGAAACTACAGCACCGATGCCAGGTTCCTGAGCTCTCTGATAGCCCTGTCCTTTTCTTCTCCTTTTCTCTGTCCGTCTGTCTGCCTGCCTTCATCTCTCTCCCACTATGTGTGTGTCTGTGTGTGTGTGTGTGTGTGTGTGTGTGTGCGCGCACATGTGTCTGTCTGTCTGTCTGTCTCTCTCTCTCTCTCCCTCTCTCTCTCTCTGGGTCTTTCTATCTATCTATCTATCTATCTACCTATCTCCTTCATACCATATTGTGCATTATACCTAAACTATCTATCTTTAAAACTGGAAATATTTAGTCCGCCCACTCTGCAAAAATTCTTTCTCATGTCTTTACTCATTCCATTCATTTTCTCTCCTCGTGAAACACACACACACACACACACTCACACAAACACAGTCAGTGTGTGGAGGCAGGAGGGGATGCTAATAAGAGTGACATATGAAGGCTGGGTTGCAGGACACCAGCTGACTGAGGTGGGCCTTGGGAGTGATGGAGCGTAGGAAGTCTCTCATTGCCCTGCCGCTGAACCCGCTGCTCGGGTGTTACAATCCTCCATCCCTCCTTCCCCCCCCCTCCATCTCTCTCACTCTCGCTCTCTCTCTCTGCCACACTCATCAGTTAGAAACACACAAACACACACACACACAAACACACACACACTCAGCGCTGTAAGACATCTCTCTTCCAATGCGCCTAACAAAGAAACATGAACACACTCTTAAGTTTATTTATCTGTTTACGTCTATACTCAGACACAAAAAAAAAAAAAAAGAGAACTGAACTAACAAGAAAATACCAAGAGCTTCTATGTCTAAGCATTGTTTCTAAATGTCTGTTTGGAAGTTATTCCTTATCCTATGCCGTTAATCTCAATGCAAGCTAACGACCGAAAAAACCCTTCTTACATAAATATTTGATTGCCGCAGACATCGTTCAGATAACCTTCGAGTGGAAACCAGCGAAACGAACGCTCTTTTACAACAGCACGAGGCAGATGCTGATCGCTTTTTCTGCGACGAGGCGCTGTTCGGAAGAACGAGCGTGCGAAAAGATGGCCAAAAATGCGAAGGAGCACATAGAGAAGCCGCCTTCTGTAAAAGTACACTAGGGATTACTGATGGCTCTTTAACTTAATAGCCATTTAAAGTGGATTGTGTTTGCTGCTGAGTGCCTGTAATGATAGCTGTTTACGTGAATTCCCATTTATAATAATTAGAGCCATGCAGGCAGGGGGGCCGCCACCATGGGGTTCTGGACTATTGGCTTGAGCTGAATAATGACCTACTGTAGTTGACCGGGAGATGACCGTTGCCTTCTCTACGACCCCAAAACCCCAGACTCACCCCCTGCTGTTTCTAACTGGTAAATAGAATGCCCTTATGTGTCTATACAGCGCCTTGGTGTCTATTGCAACAAAGCAGACAGGTTTTAAGATGTGTGAGAGACAGAGAAAGAGTGAGAGAGTGAGAGAGTGAGGGAGTGACAGAAAGAGAGAGAGAGAGAGAGAGAGAGAGAGAGAGGGAGGAGGGGGGTGGAGTTGGTACGCACAGAGGTCTAAAGATCCCCCTCTGTCTCTTCCCCTGGCTTTTCCTCTCCTTTTATTGCTCTTTTTTTTCCCCTTTTTTGTCCAGGGGTTTTATAGGAGAGTGACCCCTATGGAAGAAGGTCAACTGGAGCGGTCATTCGTCTGAAGCTGGAGAGGATGTGACCTGGTGTGAATGAGGTAACGCTCGCACAAACTCTATAAGAAAGTGACCGTTCATACATTCATAATACAGAATGTCATTAAAACTTCCCCTGATGGCTGTAATCATATACCTATCATATACCTATAAAATAGTGTGGAAGAACATATGAACTAATCAAATTGCTCACGGAATTGCACGAGCGGTTTGATTTTTAATTCCTGCTCACAAGCCCGGCACAATTTTGTCTCCCCAGTGAAAATTAAAATGTGTCCGTTGTTGTTTCACCCCCCCAACACAAATCATTTACTATTTACCTGAGAGAGACAGAGAAATGACTCCCTGGAGAGGGTATGAAAAACATTACCAGATGCGGCCAGTGGGTGTCAGTAGTGTCCACATTCTCACAGAGATGCTTTTTCTTGCTTAGGCCATTGAGTCTGAACGGAGTGGTTTGGGTTGCTGTCTAGACCATATCACAGCGTGTTTTATGACCCATGTGGAGGGCAGCATATTGGTGCGAGTCTAAAAGCGCATGCTCGGAGGGACTCTGTGCTCCACGTGAAAGAGAAGGGTTGGTGGCAGAGCAGCATGTTAAAAAGGGACCTATATCTTCTGTGCTGTAAATCTTTCCCCTTGTCATTCTAGGATTTTAAGGGAATTCCGTTGAGAACACAAGCATGCAGTAGGCTTGACCTCTGGTGTCATGTACTTTTAGTCCAAGGGCATAAATTAGAATGTGGAATGCAGGAAGGTTCGAAGCTTTAAGAAAGAACATTGTTGAGAGTGAAACTCATGGGGGGGGGGGGGGGGGGGGGGTTGAGGACTCCAACTATATATTTGAAGAAAAAAGAAAGGGACTTTAGGCCTACCTCTTATCATCTGGAATACTGCCCACAACTTCACTGACACTTCGCGCGCTATCATTCTTTTTTAAATTTATGTGCAAGTCGTGTTTACTTCAGCTGTCAATATAAACTCAAATCCCAATTTCATTACGATAAATTGCTAAAACTCTCATTAAAATCTCTCTATTGAGACAATTAAACTTATTTTATTTCCTAATTATCTCAAAAGCAGAATTAAACAGAATTGTCAGTGCGCATTCCAGAGCGAACATAAAGTGATTAGCACGGGGAGAAAAACGGCCGCGAACATCCTGTTCCCCTAACCGCGGCGCAACCCCAGTGTGGAGGATTGAAGAGCTTTTGGTGAGCCCGCCAGATGGATGTTGGTATTAGCCAGTATTTCATGTTTCAGTGTAGCGAGCAGCGAGGCAGCGTTGCACAGCGGGAGAGAATGGATGGAGAGGGGAAGCTGTGCTCGCAGAGCTCGCGAGCACTGCTGCCGTATGAGCCAGAGAAGGCAGCAGCGGCAGCAACAGCAGCGCGCGGACAGCGGCAGGCGGTAGAAAATGAGCTCTGCTGAATTAATCAGATCAAGATTAAAAATGAAACAAAAGTCTCAGATGAGTGAGCAGGTCTCCCGGCTCTTTATTTATTTTACCACCGCAGTCTTCCCCCTGCTCGTATTCCGTCTTTTTACCCACAAAATTAGAAGCATGCTCTCAGAGTAGTGCACGCATGCACGCGCGCGCGTGCAGGCACACACACACACACACGCACAGAGAGAGAGAGAGAGAGAAGAATTTATTTATTAAAGGATCAATAATGACAAACGTGAGCTTTTTATAATCTTCATGTTCTGCTCAGTTGTCAGCCAGCGGACACCGGTGCTGTGACAATGCTGTCCGGACCTTTGATTTGCCGTTCTTTAGCGCTCAATCATAGCACTGCTTTAAAAAACCTGTTGGTTAGCACATCATTGATTTAGCACTTCACACGTCTTTATCTTCTTGTAATTATGCTCGGTGTTGACACAAATATACTCTGCTTCCCATCCACGCCTCTGTCCGGGAAATTTACGGAGCCTAGTTTTATGGCCGCTGCTTTATGAGTGAGGCCGTTAAGAGTTCAGCTTCGGTACTGGCCAAAGAGCCATATTTCATTTTGTAAGGTCAGCATTCCTGGGAAACACCCATAAAATCAGAACTCCAGCCCTGAACTGGCCGAGACCATTCAGAGGAGCAAATCTACGTTCTCGTTTGAGTGGCTAGGAGATAAAACTGCACCTCCTTCAGCTATTCTTGTATAAATATATTTGTGATATATACATTAAGGAAATCTAAAAATACAGTAGCCTACAGTAAAGAATTGAGGTATTTCAGTTACTGAGGTCACAAAACATAAAGCAATGCTTCACTCTATAAAATAAATTCTAAAACGAAATTAATGTTGAAATAAACAAATGCTCCCTACACAACGTTTTTTTTTTATTTTAGACTATGTAATATATGCAGTGGTTTGCATAATATTTGTAAATATTTGCATTTATTTCACTGATTACTGAGTTTTAAAATGTTCTTTATCTTGTAAAAAAAACATTTAAAATCTCCCAAACTGCCCCATTCAATTTCTCTATTTCTCTCTGTTTTGAATGTCTCGGGGTAAACAAAAATAAATTAAAAAAAAAAGAGAGTGAATGCAAAATACTACATAAAACATTGACATGGGAGTGAGACAGAAAAGCTTAGCGTCTAAATTAAAACGCATTGATTTCCAGTAGGGCAAGTTTAAGAGACAGCCACGGTGTGTGTTGCTGAAGGGAAACATACTGGCTGTGAAAGCGCAGGGGTATGGATTAAACAGAGCGCCAGCGAAGGGGAGAAAGCCTTAGCTGCAGGATGAGCCAAACAAAAAGTGTTCTGCATGGGTGAACGCTCAATTTTCCATAATACAGCCACAGTAATAGATTTAAAGGCCATTACTGAGAACTACACCCGTGGACACATAACACCACGGAGACAAGAGAAAGAGAGAGAGAGAGAGAGAGAGAGAGAGAGAGAGAGATGCCGAATGTGCAGTTTTTGTCTGTTTGTTCTTTCTTTTTCTTCCAAAAAGTAAGAGTGTTTACTCTTGAAAATCGAAATTAGAAATATAAGAGATGATCCAGACATCGTGAATGTATGAAGTTGTCATCTTATTTACAGTGACAGCTGTAAGAGAAAATGACAGACACATTTTAAACCAGTCCTGATGAGTATGGAACTTGCTGCAGTTCTTCAGGAATGCTCATTTCCCAAAGCATTCCTGCATGGCAGGGAATGTTCACAAGACATTTAAATGGTTCCTTTGACAAAGACTCCAGACAGATATTTTGGGATGTGTTAGTAAAACTATAACACAAACAGTTCACACACAACACTCATACAGTCTCCTTTGAAACTCTAAGAATATAAACTTTCAAGGAAGCCATAAAAGGGTCCATGTTTCTCTCTGTCTCTATCTGTCTCTCTGTCTCTCTCTGTGTCTCTCTGTCTCCCTCTTTCTGTGTGTGTGTGTGTGTGTGTGTGTGTGCGTGAGTAT
Organism: Chanos chanos; assembly: GCF_902362185.1. NCBI lineage: Eukaryota > Metazoa > Chordata > Actinopteri > Gonorynchiformes > Chanidae > Chanos > Chanos chanos. Next base: position 49,121,283 of record NC_044499.1, on the reverse strand, counting down.
ATGTATGTATGTGTGTATGCAAGTGTGCATATGCTTGCATGTCTGTGTATGTGCGTGTGTGTGTGTGCGTGTGTGTGTGTGTGAGTGTGTGTATGTGTTTGTCAGTGCGTATGCGTGTTTGTGTATTCTGACCTTGCTGATGATGTAGATGACATCTCCCCTCTGAAAGGGCAGTTCGTCGGGCTCATCTGCTTCACAGTCCCACAGGCCCTGGTAGTAATTGGCATAATCTGTCGACCACTCTATGGAAGGGCATGAGCACAGCAAACTCATTCAGTTAGACTGTTGTGATCAAATTGCACTATTTATAATATAAACAATCATGACAGACATTTTCATAAACACAGGAATGGGATAAGAGGTTTTGGGGGATTTTCACCTGTTTTTTGGCTCCTCTCACTGCTCTCCTCGGAGTGGTCTGAAAAGTCCTCCTCTAAACACACACACACACACACACACAAACACACACAGCAGATCAGACATTAAAGAGGCAAGAACAAATGACAGAACACTCTTAAACGGCAAAATCAATTAATTCATTAAGGCTGATTAAATGTGTAACTTACTGCACTGCACTGCTGTCAGCTAATCTGTCATTATTCCAAACAGACTTCAGCATTTTGTGTACACACGCGAGCCAACGGGCCCACGCGCTACCTCTCTGTTCTCATTTCGGTGCCATATCGTTTAGAAATGTCGCGCTCGGTCTCTGCGGATACACGAGGTGCCAACTTTGATTTTGACGGTTTGGCGCGTCCAGACGGACAGACATTGATTATGGGTATGGCACCTCCGGGTCTGTGAGGTGACAGTGATAGCCCTGTTCACCGGGTCTCACATCCATCCTTCCCCTGTTCGCCTGCCGATAAAACTACCACCCAGCAACCCTATACTTCCCACGGTACGAGCCTCCCTTTAGCTTCCAGGAACAGCAGCCGGGGAAAAAAAAAAAAAAAAAAAAAAAAGGATAGCGGCGTAAAGCTACAGAAACATCTACTGTAAATCCGGAGTGGTTTCGCCGTAGAACTGCACTCCAGTCATGTAAGCGCAAATCAAGAGTAATGCAGTTGTTTCTGTTCAATCTAGATGGAATATCTCTCTGTGCGGAGTAGGTTCAATTGTTAGCCTTAGTGGCCAGATGAAAAAAAAAACAGGGCCAAGACAACTGCACGGAACCAGCTGCACAGTGCAGATCTAATATCTGACAACCACATTTTTTAAACACCGTGAATTTCAGACATACTAGTCATGTCCTACTGATATCATTTTTCTGTCTCTACATAAAACACTGTCTAGAACAACTTTTGGATTGTCGTAAAAGGTTCACATCAATTCTGACAAGCATGCACGACTGTGATTATTGTAAGAATGACATCAAACAATGCTACATAACGTTTACAACAGACAGAAATCAAAACGCTAAGCCCTGTCATTAGAAATCAATTGTTTCTACAATTAAGACGCTTTCAAACATCAGAGTGTCTGCTGTGTTGTAGCCTTTTCAGACAGAAAATCAAACAGGTTCGTTCATCCACAGAGGGACAATGAGGAGTCATAGCCCAATAGTTTCCATATCAATTGGATTCAATTTGCCATGCAATACGGAAACTTATCAGAGCTGCAGCCGTCTGCTGCGTGTGCCCACTCCTGTCCGGCCCCAAATTCACTGTCTTAATTGAACTGCTTTCTGTTCTTATCTGATGGAAAAATCCATCACCTGGAAAATGTTGTTTCCACCCACGGCCATGCGTTTTTTAAACTGGATTACAACAGTGAGCGATGCTGTCTGTTATATTAGCTTAGAACGAGAACACCGAAACACTGAAAAAAAAAAAACATCACTGAAAAAAAAAAAAAAAAAACGCTGATATTTTCAAAAATAGTCAACCCAGCTTAACGCAGATCAGTTAATGTATCAACAAATGTTTTAATCCCTTTTTTAAAGGACGTGTCATTAGAGCGAAATGTACTCAGCACTTTTTCTGTCCTGAAAATTGGAGAGGAACAGGAGAAGGGGCGAGAGAGATGGATGGAAAGGCAGGAAAGTGAGAGAGATTGTCATCCGATACACCATCTGTGGCCAGGGTTTGTTCCCAAGCACACATGGCCGGAGAAGGGGAAAATGACAGCTCTAAAGAGTGATGACTTTTCTCCTCAAAGCTCTGCTTAAGTGGTGTAAAGCTGATGCTCCCTCTCTCCCTCTCTCTCTCTCTCTCCGCCTCTCTCTCTCTCTCTCTCTCTCCCTCCCTCTCTCTCTCTCCCTCTCTCTCTCTCTCTCTCTCTTTCTCTCTCTCTCTCTCCCTCTCTCTCTCTCTCCCTCCCTCTCTCTTTCTCTCTCTCTCTCTCTTTGGGTGACCAGATCTTGATGTATCTGCTCTGCTTAGATGCACTGATAGTGACACTAAAGAGGCAGTCCCTCTAAGCTATTCACCTGGTCAGCCTTGATTTAACTCAAATCCCACTGCAGATTTCAGTCGTGTTCTCGACTTCGTTACTGTTTGTTCTGAAGGTTTTCTTTTGTAAAAATCTGGGCCAAAAGCACTTTACAGAAGACTTATCAGACAAAGCGAACCTAAGACATTGTGTTTCAGTGAAATGCTGGGGGGGGGGGGGGGGGGGGGGGGCGTAAAAATGGACAGAAGGTTGCCGTTCAAACCTGGAAGCACTTCGTAAATGTCTTCATCGTCTTCTTCCTCACCAGTCCCACCCCCAGACTGGCTCCTCCACTCGCCCTGCCTGCTGTGGGCAGAAAGAGCCGGCGACGGTGCCGCCGCGGGGCCCAGGGCTCCGGCAGACACCTGAGCAGGACGGGGGGGAGGCGTGGTCGACCTGTCGATGTCGTCGTACATGTCTTCCTCGCCCTGCTCTTCCTCTTCCTCGTCATCATCGAATGGGATGAAATTGGAGCTCAGGTCTGTAGATGGGGGAACAGACACAGATACAAAGTAAATGCTCTGTTCTGGTACATA
>NC_044499.1:48950814-49113314 GCF_902362185.1 Chanos chanos | reverse complement strand
GCAGACTATGATTGGTGGGCGGAGGGCATCGAGTGTGCCACGCAAGGGGATGTTTATCAGTGCCACGGCGGCCAAGAGGCGGGGAGAAATACCACAGGAGGGGGTCTGCTGGGCACCAGAGCGGTGTGCGATGCCAGTCCAATCAGCACGCCGCACGAAGGCCGTGAGCCAAGGCGCAGGAATCGTATAGTATCAGTTCGCTTTGACCGGCCACGGCGAAAAAAAAAAGGATTACTCTTTACTGACAACTTTTGAATGTTTCAGTTGGACGAAACTTTTGACCAAACTGTTAAATTGTGGTCTCAAATACAGTGATATTAATGAGAAACAAGCAGATTTATAGAATATCCTTTGGCACCGTAACCGAACCGATACACGGCCAACGGTTCTGATTAAATGTGAAGCTAGTTTGCAGAGGCTCCGAGTTGCTACAGCTGTGCGCATCTGAGCCGTAAATTTGACGATTTTCTCTCCCCCTACTTATTATCACCCTCACAGCGTGGCGTTATGTGCTCAGCAGTTGATCCAGCAGTAAAAAGGTGATTGATTTCACTGTGGCCTGAGGGAGTTAATGTAGTCTCCCATTAAATTCCACTTTAGTTTGGATAAAAGTCCATCTGTAGGCTGGCATACAAGTGAATGAAAATGAAGGGAGGTACTGGGTGAGGAAGTGGTTCTATATCTGACTAATGCTTTACGTGGTAAATATGTTGCGGCATTGCTGAGGTCCCATGAAAACACTATTTTCTGCATGGGCTGTACAATCTTTGGAATCATAAGGTAAGGGACTAAGTCATCTTTAAATGCTGGCAATGTAAGGTACACCAGATGACACATTTGTACAGAGGATGTACGGTGAAAAAAAAAACCAAACAAACAACAAAAACAAGCATTTCGGTCTCCAAACACCTGGGCTGACAGTCAATTATGAAAACATTTGGTGAGTGTGGGTGTTTTTTTTGTTTGTTTTTTTTTTCTTTTGCCACAATTGTGTTGGTTGTAATATTAGTCCATTTATAGAAAGCATGAGCAGGTGCCAAACAGAAGCTTTCATGTGGAGAAAGGAATATGACAGTATACCGCATTGTGCCCTGACTGATTAGATTCATAACTGCCAACTAAAACACCAACGTACCCTTCAGTCTGTGTCATAGCGGAACATTTGCCTTCTATGTATTTCATTTGACTTAGAACAGACCGTACAAATAGACAACCTTAGACCACCGACATACAGTTGTGTCTAAAAATAAAACAGGTAGATGATATTATTGCTATCCATCAGCGCGCTGTCTTTTTTTCCCTTCCATTACAAACTGCTATTCATTATCCACCAGGAATTAATGGTAGATGACTTTCAAAGACAAATCCTGAAAGGCTTAAAAGATCAGTGGTAACTCTATCAGGACTGTGGCCTTTCCCCGTGTCTTTCAGCAGAGAAACTGCTGCATCTGATGGAGACATGGGTTCTGTGGCTGACCCCACAGTGAACCCTAGTGATGAGGTGAAGCAGAAGGCATGGGGGTCCCTGTGTGGAGGGGGGGGGGGGGGTGAGGGGGGAGGGCTGAGACAGGGGAGGAATGCTGATCAGAGGGAGATGGAGAGAGCAGGGGCTGCTATACTCTACTGCTCTGTACTTGATTAGGATAAAAGATCCACTCAAAGTGTCCTCTCTACCACACACCCCCCCCCCCATCCACCCACCCCTCCCACCCAAGCTTTGCACAAATACACTCACCCACATAGCCACACCAATACTCGATACTAAATTGATACATTTTTCCTTATTAAAGAAGGAGACGGTGGTCTCTGTGCACTCTTCCGTCATGGGAGATGTTTGGAAGGTTAAGAAGAGTGAAGGAATGAGAATGAGAGACCGGGGGGTGGGGGGGTGGGGGACAGGGGACAGGGAGAGAGATACGTAAATGAGAGGGTTGATGGAAAATTCAATTGTGAGAGAAATTTGATTTTAAGGAGGAAAAAGAAGAAGAAAAGCAAGAAGAAGAAGAAAGAGGAAAAAGAAGAAGAGGAGGAAGAGGAAAAAGAAGAAGAAGAAGAAGAAGAAGAGAATAAAAATACTGCCATGCCAAAATTATTTCTATATTGCTCCGTTCACCAACAGGTGATTATGCTGTTTGATGCAAACATAGGAATATCACGTCATATAAATGTATTATTACAGCCTCTAAATGCTGGGAAAGATGCATTAAAATGTTCTAAAATACGCTGTTGGTCAATACAGAAATCAAAACTGGCACCATGTCCGTATGTCTCTCGTTTAAGAACAGTCATGTAGACTCGGTCATTGTGTTTCTCTGTGTGGGAAACTGTTTGGTTTGCCATACCATAGGGCTCTCATGCAACACCAGCCTTAAAAACCACATTAGGAAGCCAGTTTATAGCGGGGATACTGAGTAGAGCCACAGAAAAGGATTCCCTCATAAAAAAAAAAAACACAAAACAGAGGCTGGAGACCAATAAATTTTGTCTCATGGAGATTATGAGACCTGTTCAAAGTTTAACGGCAAATACAATAATTCTGTAATACCACGGGAGACGTTGGCAGAGCACTGGCCCTCGAGTGTAAATATGACAAAAACAAGGATCGCGGCTGAAAAATAGATTGATTTGGGAGCAAAAATGTACCCTAAACATAAAAGATTGAATAAGGAGAAAATAGCGATGACAAAAATAATAATAATAAACCAGGTTACAGAGGCTTTTATGTTCTAAAACAGACTGTTATATATTTATGGGCCTATTTGTAGTCCATCGGAAATAAGGACAAAATTGTGTGTTGTACCATAACTGTGTAAATTTAGAGAAACCGTGAAAATAAACACAAAAGTAAAAACCACAAAAAAAAAAAGAAGTTTAAAAGTTTGAATTGAAACACTAATTCAAACTGCACAATCATACCTTACAGTGAAAAACATCTCTGAATTTATTTTGTCATGCCAAGTAAATTATATGACAACCACACACAGCATAAAATCTTAGTACAATGACTTGCTACACACAGTTGTGGGCTCTGAGAACTCAGCCATTCAGAATAACCACTCTGTGTGAATCCATGCAAAGGGGTTCTCTTTATAAACTCTAATAAAATCTTCCAATTAAGCAAAGTGTGGACAAGGAGAAGTCTCTGAATGAAGGAGATTTATAAACTAGTGTGGAGGACCGCAAAACCATAAGCACCCCTCTGTTCAGGCCTGTGAATATTCTAAGCTGTGTTCTACCGCGGCCATTTCGATCCATACCATGGAAACCGAATGACAACGTATAAACTGCCAGGCAAAAACGACCAAAACACGGGTGATCATGAGAGACAGATAATAAAATATAACATATTTTTAGACTCCTTAGACAGTGACGAGGATGATGATATGATATGATATGATATGATGTGATATATGATATGATAAGACAATAAGTCTGTTTACAAATCGGTAACGTGTCAATCTAATCATCTTGGTACAAACATAATGTAGTGTGGCTGAGCTCAGAAGAAACGCAACCGAAAAAAACGCTGTGCTTTCAAACGACAAACGCCCAGATAATTCTACAGAAATTACTACGTATTGAGAGTTAAAACAACCTATTTCTGAGGGTTGCTTAATCTATTTCTTAGGGCTTCCACCACATTTTCTTCCGATATTTTGCTACAGACGTCTCAAGCACGTCACTGTGGAGAGGAAAACGTTAGGCCGCTGAGATGACAGGTGTTGACATTAGCAATGTCTAGAGTAGCCTATATAACATGAGCTCGTAATAGACACTTTCTTCACCAAGCCCTCTTAATTTATGTTTTTGGTTACCTGTGAAACACATACACGTGTATGTTGTCGGAAGACAGTAAATCAAGACTCGCTTGATAAGCTCCGTACGTCAGACAAGTAGTGCGACCTAAGGCTGCAAAGTTTGACTTAAAGCCTATTAATTAACATTCCACATTTTTGACTGTCAAAAAAGGGATTTATGACCGCGTAGTGAACACTAGAAAAATGTTGGTTTGGGGCGGGTATAATTATGGGCTATAGCCCAGAGGTCTTAAATTACTGCAGTCCCCACCGTCTGTAGATGGTACACTGTCCCAAACACGTCAGCCACTAATGGTAATTTCTAACAGTGGTTTTGAAAAGAGACGCCATAGATTTTATACACAGGCAGAAGCCCACAAGGAGGCGTTGTGTTCTTATAGAAGTTGAAACCAACATGAATTCTAAATATGGACATAAATACAATACATATATACATACATATTGCTTTCGCAAAGAAACACATAAAGTATTTAAGTAATTAAAATTACGATTAGAATTCCATTTATCATAATTTCGTCTGCAAGTTAATACTTTTAGATCAACGATTTAACAAAACAGAAACATAATAATAATAATAATAATAATAAATGCTGCATATTATTATTGTTATTATTGTTATTATTATTATATGTAAATCGATCGGGGTTTTATTTTTCATATTTGACTGTCCTAGATCTCGTAATAAAGGGCAAACAATTATCACAAAAACACACAAACAATAAGTAAAACTCGGGCATCTTAAGTAAGACACGAGCATGCTTATAAACAGGCAACTTCCGAACCAACTCTGAAAACCTGACAAGAACAATAAAATAATCGGTTACGGTTAGAATGAGAAACTTCCGTTGAATTACAAAAAGGTTAAAGTCTTTTTAATTTGTACGGCGATAACTCTGCTGAGGATGTTTGGCTGACTGGGGGAGAGGAGTGTTCAAATAAAATATGTGAGCTATATAAGCTCCTGTAATGTATTTAGTGAAAGTCTTTCTTGCTACTTCTTGATGCCATCGAGACAGCCTTGAAAAGTTTCCTAGTATACTGAACTGTGAGTACCTGTGGAATCCCATCACTTTTTCTCTCATGGTTCATAGAATGGCAGCTGTTAGGATTGATCGTTATCATATTCCGCAATTCACTTTTTTTATCGTCCCGAGTAACTATATTTCCCATGTTAAGCACAAGTGAGATGTGTTTAATATTTATGGCTGTTTCTGAAACTTATATAAGGAATAGTGTTTACCTGAGATGGACAGAAAAACAAAATCAGTATCATTAACTAGCATAATCAACTCAAAGCTTGTTAGACTCTTAAATACAAAACTTCATGATTTTGTTATCTGTCGTGCTCTGTTTTACAGAGGTAGCTAATTCCGTTATCACTCGATGACTTGGCCTCACAAAAAACAAATCAATATGAGGCAACAAGTTACTTCCTGAATGTAAGTAGACGTCGAATATTTTGTGAAAGCGTAACAGCAGCCTACTTGTACAACATAATCTAAATCCAGTTATTTGGTCTCTATTCGTCAACTTACTAATTGTGTAGACTATCATTTTAACAAACAAAGCGACAACAGACAAACTTTTTTTGAGTTCTTTTCATGTGCCGCGCTGTTCCTCTTGTCTCTAGCCACATTCATCATAAACGGTCTTTGGCTTAATGCATATGTGGGTAATGTATATGTGCTTTGCAAAGGACTCTTAAATACCTCAGAGACTGTACTTTCACCTGTTACCATTTCTTAGTATTAAATTTGTTTAAGACGGACCCGAGTACAGACTGCACTAAAACAGGAACAACTAAATTTTTCTATGCAGTTTTGAAGCACTTTTAAAAAGTACTTTTTAAAAAAAAAAAAAAAAAAAAAAACTGTACTTAGTAATAGCTCCTGAATTAGACAATGTTTCTCACAGGAGACACAACTTTTAAAAGCTTAAATTTCACAGGCAAGAGCTTAAAAACAGACTGTGAGTGAACAAGCAAATACCTCAACTACAACACTGTGATGACCTGACCTGAACAAAGACAAACGAATTTCACAAACTACACCTGTTAAAAAAAGGTCTGGATACTTCCATTAAGTTGCATCCTACGATGACTGTCTTTTCACAGTTCATTACCAGCGGTACACTTTACTTCTTCTAATTAGTAAGCCACACGTCTGCTTCCTTCCCTGCTAACCAATAAAAAGCCCAAATTCCATCAGGCAGAGAATGCTGAACGCTACAGTTTAATGTGTACAGTATTCCTAACAAATCCAGTACAGCACGTCTGTACTAAACAAGAGCTAATCTGCATACAGTTAAAACTTAAAACCGAAATGCCTCCTGCATTTCCTTTGAGACCACAGACTGATACACCTACAGAGTGCTCATTCATTTCACTGTGAAAGCGCTGGGCCACCTGGACCACGCACTGAAACTTCATCAATCTCCAGAAATGGAATCCAGTGGAGAGAAAAATCAAATTCTCATTTGCAAGACGGCAAAGGGGGAGCGAGAAGTGGAGGTACCTGGGAAGGCTAACCTCCACATGAACCCATGGCATTGAACAGTTTTGTCATTTGTCTATAATATAGACGGTTCGAGAAAAAAAAAATGTAGTCATATTAAATGCGTATTTCCTATGCTTATTACTATATATTTTTTGAACATTACAAAAAGACTCTAAATATGGTAAATGAAAAAGTATAACATATGATATGCTTATTATACTAAAGTACAATAATACAATGAGAGGAGAGATGACTTCAAAGACTGAGCCCAGCATTGCTGTAAAAAGGTTTTAGATCATAGCACAGCACAGGATGGGGTTGAAAGAAAATTGTGTAGCATTGTACTTAAAATCTTAACACACTTAAAACCTGACACACCCACCACACTCTGCAGCAGGCAGTGTATGAGCGACTGAGAGAGAAAGAGTCTTTGAGATTAATGATGAAATTACAGGAAAAAGAGGAGGGAGTCCGTGAGAGAGAGAGGGAGAGAGAGAGAGGGAGAGAGACAGAGGTGCGGGGCTGGGGTGGAGGTGGGAGGTGGGGGGGGGGGGTCATCATCTGCTGCAGCACAGTAGCCTTCTGGGAGTTGTGTGAACTTTTGAACCCGGATGGCAGTGGCAGAAATGTGGAGAGGATACTTGAATCTAATAAACGTGTCCTTTTCAATTCATTAATGTGTGGTGGGAAAATAAAGGGAGGGAAAAAAGAGGAGGAGTGCAAAAAGACTATAGGAAAAAGATGGAGACACTTTAGCAGAGTCATCTAACGTGCCCGACGCATCCGACTGGTGACTGGCACCCCGGCCCTATTAAATGTACCCAAATATTCTCGAGGAAAATGAGTTGATGAATAAAGATGCAGCTATATACCGAGAACCAAGGACGGATAGGATATGAGATAAACACAACAAATACAACAAAATATCACAGCAATCGCAATCACGAACTTTTTTTTTCGTTAGGCTATTCCTGCCCTTAGAAACTTAATCTGAACCCAGCTGTTGCTATGGTGATAGAGGTCAATAATGCAGACGTAGTTACTCTAGACAGAGTTCAGATAGGTCACGGAATGACCAGCTCAGGACCCGAGGGTCAAAAGTTTATTAGAAGGAAGAAGCGACGTAGCCCTCTAAATAGCGGTAGCCTACTGGAGGAAGAAGGGCTAGGCCATCCGTTTGTTTTAGAAATTGATGTAAGGGCCTAATTTGGATTAGCAGTTACTTAACTGATCAAAAGTCCCAGTGCTTTGTAGATTGTAAGTATTAATGTATTCATATTTTTACAGGCAATTCTAATTGTGTAAGAGCATAGCTATGAGAATAACAATATAATAAAAGCAGTCAAAATGCACTGTATGGATCTCAGACATACAGAGAATATTACTGTTTTCGTAATATTGACTCGCCACAATATTTGGAAACCCCGAAGGAAAAAGAATACGAGTGAAGTCAGTGACAAAGACGTTTGCAACATCGAGTTGTTCCCTTTTATCCCACAGGAAGACTCTTAATTGGCAAACAAAAAAATTGCTTATTCATTGTGAAACCTCCTTTTGAACTCTCCAGAGATCAATTATATCAATCCATTTACCAACTACGATACCCCATTAATTTAGCGCCCACAAGCTCCCCGGTAAAAAAAATCTCATTTGCATCTCGATGACGTCATTTGTGAGCGAAGTACGGCTGAACTGACGCGACGTTCCTAAGAGCTAATTGGTTGCTTCTTTATTGTCTGTTGGCACTCGGTAGGGTCAGATAACAGAGATGTGAAAGCTGCTTTTGTTTCGAGACATTGATCAGCGAACGGACACAAAGAGGTCTAACCATGTGCGTGCTCCGATACTGCACAGCTACCATCGTACACATACTACTCTCGCCTTGTTACACTACACGGACACTCACCTACCCAAACGATACACTCTTCAAAAAAAGGAGGACTATTCTTTTTTGTTATCTGTAAAATAATTTCTCAGTTTGGTAAGATAACCTATTTTAAGGAAGAGAAAAAGAGGAATTCTCATTACGGTTCATTAAGACACCACAGAGTCCCTACTGTCACGTTATAATTTTTCCTCCACGTTTCCTAAACTTGACCTGACTAACTGCGAACTGACATAATCAGGAGCTCCGCCTACCCTCTGTTTACCAGGACTTCCTATCTGGGAGAAGCAGAGCTGGTACTGGGAGCTTGTCAACCAGACGAGGCCGCTGAGGGGCTGCAGGCACGCTCGGGCCAAACCCGCGGTCTGCAGGTGAAACTCCGTTCACATTACCATACAGACAGGCCCACTGACAATGGTGCGTCCATCTGTTCCTGTCAGCTAGAACAAATCTGGTGTCAAGCCAGTCTCTGGGGCTGGAAGGGGGGAGGAGGGGGTGGCCCTGTAAATGAAATAACACTAACTCCTCCCACCAGAGAGTTGACTGTCCTCCCTCTCCACCTCCTGGTTTGGATACAGCACAGATAGACATGTAGAGTCCGTTTCCACCCTCCCTCTCAACTAAGCAGTCTGTGATATCAGCAAGAGGTTGAAAGAAAAGGAATTGAACTAGATTTACCCTCAACTAAAATACGCCTGCTCGGAATGTAAGAACCACAGGAACCTATCAGCCTACTTATGCAGTAGTAATGTGTATGATTCTCTCTCTCTCTCTCTCTCTCTCTCTCTCTCTCTGCGCGCGTGTGTGTGTGTCCACATGAGTGTGTGCATGCCAGTTGAGCTTAAAAAAATAATCTATCAGGAATCAAAAAACAACGGTCACGCGCGCGCACATACACGCACACACACACACACAAACACACACACACACACATTTATTTCCCAGTGTGGGTTCTCAGTGTGGGGTAATTTTTTGGGGGAGGGGGGAGGGGAGGGAGAGTTGTATGTATCATTATTGCATTTGGGGGAAAATGAGAAAATAAACACTAAATCCATGTCTTGAATGACTGAACAGCAGCCACACATAAGGCATTTCAGAATCCATTTTCATAAATATATATATTTATATACAGATATATATACATATTCGTTTCTTATTGGTCACATTACACAAGCCACAGAAAAGTCTCCTGGAAGGGTTGGTAAAAGAGTTGATATGAGGTTCCAAAGTGGTGAACTCCGTATGAACCCTGAACTGCACTTGCCCTCTCTGGTCATTAGCTTTATCGAGAGAGAGAGAGCAACACATTTTCATTCAACTGAATCCTCACACGAGTCCTTCCCCATTGACACCAGCGAGGCTTTCTCCATAGACACATACATCAAAAAAAAAAGAAAAAAAAAAAAGAAAGAAAGAAAAAGAAAAAAAAAGTCCTCAGGAATGGTGATGAATCCATGCCACAAATGGACTAGATAAACACCCGGGGAGAGAGAGGGGGAACCTACCAGGACGCCAACGCTACGCTGTACAGTTTGGTCGTTAGAGAGAAAGAGAGAGCAAAGTGTGTTAAGAACTTCAAATTCAATTAAACCCCACTTCCCACTGCCAAGCAGCTGCGTTCATTAGAGACACGCCATCATCCTGTCCCCTCTTCCTCATTCTCCTGTTTTTAACCAGAAAACTGCTCGAGGGTTGTTTTTCTTCTGGAATGCGAGAGAAAGAAAGAAAACCAAGCAACAGAGAACTATGTATATATGTACATACTGTATGTATGTATGTATGTATGTATGTATGTATGTATGTATGTATGTATCTATCTATCTATCTATCTATCTATCTATCTATCTATCTATCTATCTATCTATCTATCTATCTATCTATCTGTTTAAATCTATGTCTATAGATGATTCTGTTTAGGTGTGTGTTTGTGCTCTCCTCATGTCTGCTGTGTTAAATGAGCGATTGTGAGAGAAAGGAGAGCAGATACTGGCCCTCAGTTACAGGCTAGAGTTTCAGGCCCAGCTGGTAGCAGAGGAATTGACCATAATCAGTCATTGTTGTTGCCTGAAGCAACAGATACATCATGGGCTCTGTGTACACCAGCTTCTCAAATACAGACCAGTCGATCCATTGAACTGGAGAGCGGATAAAACCGACACATATGGTCAGGTCATCTCTCTCTCACTCTCACTCACTCTCTCTCTCTCTCTCTCTCTCTCTCTCTCTCTCTCTCTCTCTCTCTCTCTCTCTCTCTTATAGTCTACACATGTTTAAACATACACACAAATTCTCTCTGATGCAGCAGAGAAAAGCACAGAGGGGCAATTATATATCCATGCTTTAATAGAAGTGATCTTAGTGCTGATTTCTGTAATGTGTTAAGTGGGGTTAGATGAGAATGGTGAAGGTGAAGGTTTTTTTGCGTGAAACTCGGGCAAGTTAATCACTCTAATAACACTGTGAGGAACAACACAGGCAAACACACCGTGACTCAACCTGTTTGTCGCACCACTAGAGAGAGCTCTTCCTGTAATCTGTGCTGACATCCAGACATGGATGACACCCACTAACCCACCAACCCTCACACCTTCTCTAATTCACACCCTCCTCTCCTCCTGTCGTAATACAATGCGGCACCAAACTCTGCTGTGGGAATCCACCAGGGGGCGATCTGTTACCAAACACCTCCAAAAACGCTGTGTCTACTTATTGTTTTTCCCAAACAATAATAACAACAGTCCAATGCACCTTCAAATGACCGAACCACAATGTGCTATTGCCCGTGTAAATCATACAATTACGTGCAAATGCCTTGAACATTCATAACAAATCATAATCACGCCAACACGATCACACACAAGAGAGGTGATTTTACTCACACTCCTGGGCGACATCCTCCTGGTAGTCGGACGCCACCGACATGTCGTCAGAGGGAGCAGAGCGGCCCAGGCTGGAGCTGTGGTTGTCGTCCGAACTGTCCTCATGTTGCGCTGAGTGGAGGAGATAAGGGAAAAGAATCAGACGCACGGTAAATTCATACGTCTGAGGGGGGATTAAACAATGACGCGCAAACCAAGAGGAAAAAAAATGTGAGTGGGAGTAACTGATTAGCAACAACTGACTGAACTACTTCTCTCTCCTATTAGAAAGAATTGATTTCAAAGAAACCATGCAGGCAAAAAAGCAGTGTAACAGCAGTCTAACAATAACTGATTCTACCTCATTATTTTAAATAGAAGTAAATAAACTAAGTAGGCTGGGAGAGTTGAAGAGTAAAAAAAAAAAGTGTACGGCCTACTCATCACATTATTATTCAAAAACGATTCATTTCCTCGTTTCCTTTCTGCTGTGAGCACAAACAGAAGATGTCTAAACACAACAAAAAAAAAAAAAACTGAGGGTGGTTTTTTTTTCCACCTTGCCTTGTCTGTGGGCAACACGATTTCCTGCTACTCTACAGTCAGATATTTCTATGTAATTTTCAGCGCGTGGGATGGAGTAGCGAGAAATGCATGGGAAAGACGGGCGGCCAACTGTGGACCGGGTAAACAAGTGTACTCCGAGTTTACACAACCTGCCGTTTAAAAAGGGGACTGTTTGACTTTCAGCACATATCAGTAATTTTAATTGTCGTTAAACAGTTAAGGATGGGGGGTTTTTTTTCACTTCTTAATAAAGTACCTGTAGATAAGGAAACACTTGACATTTGCCTTTATAAACAAATTTGACCTGCTACCTAGATAGGTAATATGGCCAATCTGTCAAAGGGACAGGGGAAGCAGATGATTTCCCTAAACACACTCTATGTCTCAATAGCCTCTTTCAAAGCCTGCAATGCCAACAGGGCTGCACGCCAAAGAGTCCCACTCCAAAAGAGTACAGGGAGAGATGAGGGGGTTGTTGCAGTGTATGAAATCAAATTACTCCACCTCACAGTGAATGTCTCACTTCAAAAAAAAAAGTCATGCTAATGGTACCAGAAGAAAAAAAGAGGTTATGCAACAAATGCCAACTTACATCTGTAAGGGAACACATGTGGATTTCTGCAAAAGAAGACAAAAAGTTCAATGGAATCAAATGGCTTAATGAAAGCACAGCAGATAAATTACCTTATAACAGTGCTTGAACAACACAATAACTAAAAAATAAATAAATAAATAAGCAAACATTCAATGGAAGTGTTTGTTTCTTTATCAAATGTTTCTGAAAGGTTTCCCTCTCGCTACGTTTGGTGTTAATGTCTCTTACCATCAGAAAATGAACCAAATCAGTGATGTTGAAACACTATGTGATTTACATAATGGTGAAAACTGTCATACTGTCATGGTATATATATATATATGTGTGTGTGTGTGTGTGTGTGCGTTTATTTTAATAGCCTGGTTAAGAAGGATTGCAGATTTCTACAGTGGAACTACGTTAGAACAATAGGAGCACGTTGCATCCATTGTGTAAGACAGCGTTTGAGATTCTCCATCACAGATCAGAAAACCACAACAGGAGGCAAAAGGGTGCAGCGCATGCATGCACCCGCATTTTGCACTTAAAGAAAGAAACCAAAGACAATGGCTCTAAAAAAAAAAAACACACAACTTCCTGTCTGTTAGGTTTCTTCAGTTTTCTTCTCTGGTGATGCTGCTGTGAATCACTTCTTCGAAGTAGTGCAATGGCCTCTATACTCTTTCCTTTTGATAGTGTTATTTGTTTTAATGGCTTTATGGGTTTCTTTTTTTTCCTCCGTGATAAAGTGAAAAGGTGAGCCACACGAGAAGTGGGTCCGATGAGAAATACTTTCAAGATTTTGTTGCCTTTAAAAAAAATATCAGGCACGTGCTTAACATTTCCAATTCTAAAACCTATGAAATTTTCTTTGAGTCTCAGCAAATGCGATGGCATGTTAGCAACCCCTGTGAGAACTGTGCTGTTTAAAAGAAAATGCCTTATCCAATAAGCACATTAATGGTGTGACTGAACTGTGTGACACAGTGAAGGGAGTGAGGCGCTGACAGACTTTACCTGTTGTGGACGACACGAAAGTTCCTCAGCAAGATATCCCTCGTTTCCTTAGCGTGTTCACCGAGGTCTTCATCCTGAAGGATACTCGACACGTACAGCTCACAGTCTGTGTGAAAATGAATGTCACTCAAGACAGACAGTAATGGCACATTACACTGGTAATCCAGCGTCACTCAACCTTCATTGACAGGACAGACAATAAAAGCCATAGAGTATTGCAAAATGAAAACTGAAAGCTTGATTTCACTGTAATGATTATTATCTCTAAACACAAATGCAAAAATGCTAAAAGTAATTTCTTGAGAGAGAAAAAAAAAAAAAGATTTTTGTGAACACCTTTATAATGGTCTATATGAATGTGAGCAGAGCATCAGTTAAAACTATACACACCAAAAGAAACACGTTCTGATCTGTTAACCAGAGGGAAATGTGACCCTCTTATCTGATTTTGTGTGCTTGCTCCCTGATTTTAATACTACATAATGTCTAGATGCATGCAAATACTTGTCAAAGGGCCTCTTGGTAGGGTCCTGCATATGCAAAAGGAGTAGACTTCATGGAACATGTTTGATGTTTCCTTTGTATCTAACCCAATCATACATTAATGAAACAACGGAATTCTTCATATGTGAACAATGGTTTTTTTTGTTGTTTTTTTAAGTACGTTGTTTGTTAGGACCATGACGGTAAAGCTAGCCTTACGACCGGTAAGGATGATTGTTCGCGATGTTCTGGGTACCCAGGAGGTCAAAACGACAGGTTCTCGATATATATCACAACGTTTAAAAGTCGATGAAAAAGAAGTTTAGGCGTAACGTAAGAGTCAGATTTCATCATCATCAGACATTTTGTATGTAAAACGCGATTAGGGTCAGCAGTTTTACTAGCAACAGCAGTTTTGCTTCAGTAACAAATCACACATTTCCTCACTACCTGGTGTTGACAGAACAACTTTTACTCAGACTAAACATTTTTATGTGAACAGTTGGTTTGAGTTTATCAGAGAGAAAAACAAACTACTTTTTTTTCTAAATCAAAATGTCTTAATGTTGAAAGTAGCAAATGACAGAACAACACAGACAGTGTGTGTTTGAAACTGCACTTGAAATAAAGTGGAAATACCTTCTAAAAGTCTGATTATGTCAGCAGGAATGGATCCCATAGCTCATAGAGTGTGAAAAGTGAGAGTCCTTTGGACAGTTTGGTTCCGTCTTTGAAAATTCAATTAGGAGAACTGAAGTTAAAACAATAAAACAATACTTTGCCTCCTCGAACCTTTCCTTTCTCTCACACAAGGCAAGAGCTCGCTGTTTCAGTCAACTGTGCTGAGCTAGCTACCCACGCACACACACAACACACATGACACACACACACACACACGGTGTCAGAGAGAGAGAGAGTGAGAGAGTGAGAGCAAAGCACCGTACCAGTGCAGTGAAACGGAAACTAGTTTGATTAAACAAATTTAAAGAGACATTTTCAGAAAGTGAATGGAGCTGAACCACAGACATCATAAAAAAAGGCATCAGAATTGGAATTGTTCTTTTATTTGTCTTCTTTAATATCCAAGTCTGGGTTTTTTTTCCTCTTCTAGAGACTATTCATCCTCATTCAGTCATATTCATCTGTAGTCTAACTATCCCCTTTAAACACAGACACGCACACACACACGCACACACACACATGTGTACACACATGCACGTACACACACACACACACACACATGCACGTACACACACACACAAACACGCGCACACACACACACGCATACACACACATACACACGCACACACACACACACATGCACATGCACACACACACACACACACACACATGCACACACACACACACACACACACACACACAGATAATGCCCTTTACCAAAAGTTCTTGCTTATGATTGATGGAGTGTTTTAAAAACACTAAGCTTGGGCTCCACGCTGCTTACTTGTCATCCTCTTATGGCGTAACATTTACAGCCAGCCCAGTTTAATGGGCTCATCAAAAAGAAAAAGCAACACAAACAACTTTGTCTTCCAGTTAGGCAAATGGCCTCATCAGGTTCAGAGCACCATCAATTAGCACATGTAAAAGGCAAAAGCTAACGGCTTCAGTGGCTGCTCCAGCACAGATTAAAGTCAGACCCTATCAAACAAGTTAGACCATTACGGGAACATCCAGTCTGACTGGGTCTTTAAATGGAAGGTAAAAATACATACATAAACACACACACACACATGCACGCACACGCGCACAAACACACACACACACACACACACACATATTGTACATATGTCAAGCTGATCACAGGATGTACAACATCTGCTTTGTTGAGGTGTGAATAAGGTTATAGAATTTTGGTTAAGATGTGTCACTCTTGGGGTGTGAATAGTGACCATGTCATCTTTTTTTTTTTTTTTTTTTTGATCCTGTTAATGAGATCATTCAGACACCTACCAGCAGAATTCTGAGCCCAAAAAATTGTGTACTTACAAAAAAAAAAAAAATGTCAGACCTATAAGAAAGTTTCCTTACATTTCAAAGCTGACCAAACTTTTTGTTATGCATTACCCAACAGCAAACCATGGTTAAATAATCATGCATAACATTTTGTTATATGTGTTTGTTTTCCATGTATTTTCTGTCAATGACCCCTTTTCATGGAATATATATATTTTCTCACTTAACTCTGGATTAATTTTTGGGTATGTCTCCACAAAGCAGATTTTTCAAAATCCAGATTTATCACCATCTTTGGCCAATTATTTGAAAGCATACCTAAGAAAAGAGCCTTTTTTTTTTTTCTTTTTTTTTTTACTGTACTGTAAAGCAAGACGTATCATTTAACGACCAGGCCTAAAACAGATCTGACT
Organism: Chanos chanos; assembly: GCF_902362185.1. Taxonomy (NCBI): domain Eukaryota; kingdom Metazoa; phylum Chordata; class Actinopteri; order Gonorynchiformes; family Chanidae; genus Chanos; species Chanos chanos. The sequence goes on along the minus strand of NC_044499.1, from coordinate 49,097,227 downwards.
TCTCCTGACTTTTATTAAACTACACCTGAGACTCTTTATTTTTTTTTTCTCACCACGGTCAGTAGCAGAGAGTACAATGTTACTTTAAGAAAGCAGATGAAGGGTAAAAATTCCAGGGCAGGGCATGACCGTTTGACCCTTGCTTCACTGTCCCTCCAGCTACGGCCCCCGGTAAAGGTTAAAAAAAAAGGGGGGGGGGGGGATGAAACAGGCCTCCCTTCTCACTATGGGCACTGCCTCCTGCCTGCTGGGCACAGCCACATGAAAGTCCTGGCCATTGTAATCCACCCAGGATTACACCGCCCAACAATACAGGGCCGAAAGGACGACAAAGGCCCAGTATCAAACACAGGCCTGGGCTGATGAGGAAGAACCGGCTATGATCTCCTACTACCATCAGCACCTCTCATCTCCCCAAGAGATCTTTTACCATTCGCTCACACCATTCTTCCCCCCCTCTCCCTTATCTGGAGAGGCAGGCTTTTTTATCTCTGCATTCCTTTTCATTTGTGATTCACTTAGGGGAGGAGGGAAGGTTCTCTGATCTGATAGGGAGAAGAGGCCTCCTCCCCCCCCTCCTACCCCCCCCCCCCCCCTCCTCCTCCTCCTCCAACTCCCCTTCTTCAGAGCCACACACAAGCACACACTTACATCCCTGTCAACCCGAGGTCAGAGAGAAGTCACTTGGACCAAGTCAGGGCTGCAGAATGAAGGATTGCATAATCAGTTTTGGGTGATAATAATTTGCTCAAAAACTATCAGATATCAGTAACGTGTTCTGTTTATCTCATTAGTGATCTAATATTTAATCTAGAAACATTTGGGGTATTTTTTGTTTTTGTTTTTTAAACATGGGATTACACATTCAGAAGACCCTGATACTTTGAGCCTTAAGCTCCTATGTCTTCCCAATTCACCTCATTTCACACACCTTACAGACAACGTTCAGTGTTTGTTTGATTTGGTGCTAAGGAAGCTCGGAGTTAAACATTTCCCAAAGAAGAAGAAGCAGTTTGTTTTAGTTTGTTTGATTTACTAAGAGGTCAACACCGCCCAAACCTCAAACAGACAAGGAGAGGGAGATGGGAGAGAGCGTATAGGGTTGGGAGACAAAAAACCCACCTACACAATCAGTATTGAAATCAGTTCTGATTTTTCTTATCGATAAATCACACAATCAAAGTAACTGATTCAGCAGTCCAGACACCGCACTACCGGCTAAAAGCTGAACATGTAGTACGTTTTTCTTTTTTCCAGGGCACCAGGACTTCTGTCATGTTGTAAGTTTTATTAGCAGATCAGGTGGGTCAGTCAACACTTGATTGAGTGGTGTGCTGAGAGGAGATGAGAGCATGGAAGGAAAACTAAGGTCAATTGTAGCATTCTGACATTTCCTTGAACTGTGCGAAAGCCACAGTGACATATCTGCATTTACAAATGCACAGTCACGTCATCTATCCGTTCTGTTTAGCAGCTCGCCAGCGTAAGAATCATTCTCTGACACGAGAAACGTTACAACTGACCTGCGTTCATTTCTTTTCTTTTTTTTTTCTTTTTTTTTTTTTTTCTCTTTTAACCGCCCCGCCATGTCGGAACATTAAATGTCATCGAGAGAACAGGAGGTTGTTGATGTTTTAAAGTTGTCTGTAATTTTACATATCCTGGGACGCCCCTGATCCGCTCGCTCCAAATCTGAAGCACATGGTGGTTAAGGAAAAGAGGAGGCTTGGTTTTCATCTGCCTGGGCTTCAGTGAGACTTGGTGAGGTATTCGCCGTGTCATAAATTAGTCTGTGGAAGCAGAGAGTGAGGCAGACGCCCTCTCACTGTTAAAATGATCTATATCACGCCACATCTGCGACCATTTCCAATCCGAAGACAGTCTACATACTGTCTGTCTCTAAAATCCCTCTGAACAATTCAGCACACAAAATGCATTCTTGTCTAAAATATTCATCTTATCTGACATATGTCTTTTTTTTTCTTTTTTTGGAGAGGGGTAACGCACTGATCCAAGCCTCCAGAGCAGCCGCTGCCTCCGCTCTCTCTGGATTGGGGGGAAAAACCCATTTCTCTGCAACTGTGCTTCGTTCACTCAGATACCTGTGCAGCAGTCTTAACAGTTTCTCTCATCGTTTTCGTTTTTGTTTTCTTTTTTTATTTTCTTTTTACGCGCTCGTGCCAAAGCTAACCATCTATCTTCTATTAAGTGGCCTGCTGTCTAAGCTTAATACACTTCAAGGTCATGGAAGAAAGCCAGCCGATCTTATTAGGATGTTAACTATGGCCCCTCTTACCTTTTCCTCTCACACGCTAGTTACCTTACTAATAAGACGGCAAATTAATGGTTCTCTGGGAGGACGCGGGCGTGACTAGATCTTCCAGGCAGGTGGACGGTCCTATGGATCCGTGGCCAAAGGTTGACTGTGGTGACTGCATGAGGTTTGGCTTCCTGTTATTCCTATTTTCACTGAGAGGAAGCAGGGCCATCTCCATGTGGCCTCTCTGTCTTTACTGATGGCAGTGTGTCTGCGAAAGTCAAAAAGGACAGACCAAGTGCCCTGGGAAAACCCCTCTCTTTCAAGCCTTTGAACAGTGTATTCAATGCCCCTTTTGGTCCCTTTGAGAGCAGGTTCCCCTGCCGAGGGACAAGCCTCAGAGGGGACTTGAACAAGACCCAGGAAGTCAAGGCAGTCATTTGATTTGTAAAAGACCTTGTCAAAATCGCACCCAGCATGGGAGAGTGTGCGAACATACAACAACGTGTCTCAGATCTGCTGCAACATCTGTTAAAAAAAAAAAACAAAAAAGAAAAAGAAAAGAAAAAACAGGGAGGGATATTCATACTTGGAAATTTACAATCCTGCTTGTGTATTATTTACAAAGTATGGTTATACAGAGTAACTATGATATAACCTTCTTTTGTTGCCTCTCGTGTATGACAGAACTCGTATGACCTTTCCTGTCTCTCAGGGCCGCTGTGCTGGAATGTGCTATTCGTAATGACGGATGGGTTACCATGGAAGCTTCGCTTTGTTATTCACCTGGTAAAGGTTCACCATTATTCATTTATATACCTGGAAATCTGAGAGTCCATTTAAAATTACAGTTATACATTAATACAGTCCAAAGCTGTAGTATTCAAGAGATAAGAGATGATGATTTTGGTTTTTTTTCTGAAATATGGATTAATCTTCAAGAGACAAGGTGGTATGGTACCACAACTGAAGAAAAGTAAAACAGATTGTCTCCAGGGTATTAGCTCACTGACCTACGTGCTAAATAGCAGAGATGCCTTGTTTCACTCACTTACTTAAATATTCTTATGGTTAAAAGACATCTCTCATAAAACCCTGCGCTTGAAGAGACTCTTGATCAGGATTTTAGGAAGAAATCCCTGATCACCAGTTCTCAAATCATTCCCCTTACTGGAGTTATGTCTGCTCCTCTCTGCCTGTCTACCTCCCGCTGACCCTCCTCTGGCCCTCCAACATGCTCCAGTGTGAAGTTTTGCTACAGTTGACGGGTTGGTGAAAAATGTTCACCTTCAGGCTGGTAGATCATTAGTGTCTCTGTATGGCAGGTCCTGTGTCTGACTGCAGATGAGGAGCCGAGAGGAATGCGATCCGAACGGGGAGAGAAACACTCTGGAGACAAAATGACCAGTTGTGCTTTCCCCATCTCCACTATAACCACTACAGACACTGAAGAATACAGCCGACGAGGCTGAACAAAGAAGGCCGAACAAATCAGATGGCACCTATTCGTTCATTCATTCATTCGTTCGTTCGTTCATTCGTTCATTCGTGTTGCAGAACACTGTGTACTTTTTCAGGTTGGGAAGTGATCATTCGTTCTGATGACCAAAGAACGGAACTAACCTTAAAATCAGGCGTGCACTGCAACACCACGTTATGAACACTCAGGCAAATATTTTTTAACCTCTGGCCAGGGAAAATGGAAATATTGAATTGCTAAATATTGGTTCCCCAAATTTAGTTCATTCTGAAGGTACCTGTACACACAGGCTGCAGCCAAAAATGGAATATTCTTCTCATTTTTTTTTTTTTTTACATCAGAAATAGTTCATGAACTGAACATTACCTTAATGGTCTTCTGTACTTGGTGAAATAAGTAAATATATAAATGAAAATATTTGCTGGATTCTTGCACACATATCCATTCATCCATGAGTAGACAAGGAAAAGAAGATCACTTTTTTATTTTTTTGCACTGACCAGAAAAAAAAAACAAAAAAACCCCAATGAACACTAATATGTTTTCATTTCAGAAATCATCCATTTTCTGAAAAAAAAAAAAAAAAAAACCAACAAAAAAAAAGGGCTGCGCTGTATGGCAGACCCTTGGCAAGAGCGAGAGCCTTCTCACAGCCTGTCGGCCTGACCCGTGGCTCCAGAGAATTAATTTTAGGCTGAACTCTAGATGAACCAGGCCAAGTGAAGAGGGTGCTGACAGTGCAAGGCGGTCAGGGCAAGAACTGTGCAAACCCAACACCCTGTGTAAATATTGGAAGAGTCCATCAGATGATCAGGGAAATGAAATAGGGTTGTCAAGTTTCTGCAAACTTTTAAGAAGATGTGAGGCCTCCGGAGAGGTCTGAGATATTTGACTGAGATCTCCTCTCCTTCAGCGTGAATACATAATTGACCACAAATAAAAAAAAAAAAAGAAAAGACATCCTTCTCTCTGAATGAACATCTGTTCATACACACTATCACAGACACATCCCAGCAAAAAAACAGTGCTTCCAGTCAACATTACACAGAGGAATTTATTCTTACTGCTTCCCAATTGAAATAAATGGGTAAAAATAATGTCAAAATTGCTTTCTGCTCTTGGTTCAGCACCTGGTTCAACAGCACTATACTCCCCAGAGTAAAAAAAAAAAAAGAAAAAAGAAAAAAAAATTGGACAAGTATCCAAATGAATATGAATGATCTGGTTGGATTAAAATTTGCCTCAGACTAATGTGCAAGTTGAGAAAAAAAAAACATAGTGCTCTCGTGCCAAGTAGTGGTCGTAGTAAAGCCACAAATCTCATCTTGGAGTGTGAGTGTGAGTGGGGAGAGTGTTTACATGTTTAGAAAGCCTAGGGGCTCTGGGAGGTGAAAAGGTCAAAGGAAGCCACCCGGTGTGTACTGCAACATTCCTCATGTCAAACTATACAGGCTGCAGGAACACTGATTTAAATTAGCCTCATTGTATTGAACTGTTCCATTACAAAGGCCTTTATCTCTCCAACAACAATGTGTAGTAGGTTTTTTTTTCTCTCATTTAATGGAAATCAATAAATCGACACTTTCTATAATCTTTTTATATATTTTTTTGGGCAAAAAAAAAAAATCACTTGATTCAAAGCATACTTCCATTTCAGAAAAATAAACATTTTTATTCACGGAATACGTCACCACATAAACAAAACAGGCCATATTCTGATTCGCTGCTAACAGTACATGCACCCACAAAAGCCAATATCTAGGTCAGGTTAAAGATACCTCTGTAGTGCAAACAGTCTAACTCAAAATTGTGTAACGACTGTCAGTCTTGGAACTAGAATCAAAAATGCCCTGAAGCACATAATCAGTAGTGATAAAAAAAAAAGAAAAAAACAAGCAACTGCTTTCTGCTTTCCAGTACGACAACGGTCTCGAGCCAGGGTAACAGAGTTCCAGCGCAACAAAAATAGAATGTTTCTGCATTGTGCAACAAGTCATTTTAGCATGTATGCCCATTATTTTCGTTCCCTAAAGCAGCAAAGTGCATCCTCTTTGAATGTAACACAGGAAAAATGTTGTGTGTCTAATATTGTAGCATATAGAAAAGAAGAGAAATCGCACGCTTCACATTTGACGGGTAGGCTAATAATTTAGTAATCAAATAAGACTTCCTCTATGAAATAAGATGTCCTGCGTACAAGTTCACATTTCGCGAAAGCATTAAATACAGAATACGTTTTATGTCATCAGATGGACAGCAAAGCGCCCTTCGCAGGGGATGTACCAGGCGATGAGGAATTAGAGTTGTCTGTGTTTTGTTCAGTTTCTCTGTTAGGAACTCGTTCGATGATCTTTGCAGTTCCTTCCTTCTCACGTTTTTTCTGTTTCATACGACGATTCTGGAACCAAATTTTCACCTGTGTCTCATTCAGCTCGAGAGTAGCAGCTACCTCCACTCGTCGCGCCCTGGTGAGGTACTTATTGAAATGGAACTCCTTTTCAAGTTCGGTGAGCTGTTTTGTGGTAAAATTGGTGCGGATTATGCTTTGGCCATGAACTCCATACTCAGAGACTTTAACTGGAAAAAATGAGAATAAAGAAGACATTAGTTATCAGGATGTCAGCATCCGCAGTATTTGAGGAAAACACAAACGTTATTGTTTCGGCTACAGTATCCTATTTTAAAGAGTGTGAAATAGAAAACATTTAAATATACCGCATTCAGTTCTGAACCAACCTGTTTTAGGGGGGTTTCTTTTCACTTTCATCCAGTCGAAAGTTTTCCCTAATGGAGCTTGTTGGGGATTGCTCTTCGCATTACTGTCACTGTCGACTGAGGTGGCGTATTTGCTGTAAACGCTGTACCCTTGTTCTTGTTCATGCTCTCCATGCGGATGAGACTGATACTGGCCAACAGAAACTGGCCCTGACCTGCAGTTAGACTCGCTGTACGAGCCAAAGTTTGTTCCGACGTTTACAACCGTGGGGCCCGAAGGCTGCAGAAACATGGGGTCCTGTCTCTGGCTGAAAGCCTGTTGCTGTCCAAACTCAGGGCTTATTCGTGGTTGAGCGGCAAAGACCGGATTCCCATTAGTCACGAGATCCAGTTCAATGTGTGTTTGAAGATACGAATAGTTAGTAGCTTGACTGTATTGTAGCACAGCACCGGGGTTGTTCCCAACAGTCGCCCGTCCATCGGGACTGGAAGTATCACTTGAGGAAAAAGCACTGGGAGACACTGAAGAAATGTATTCTTGGTCCAAAGGAAGACATCTGCCCCCGGATCCGTACGTGTTCGTTCCGCAGTTATAAATTGTGTAATCTAGGTAGGAGTTCATTGTTGTAGCCTATTGTCCAAGCGCTACTGATGAAGGAGGATCAACCTAATTAAAAGAGTGGTGTCAATGCCCTACAACCTCTAGGTAGTTTGTCAAACTCAAAAACTCCTATCCGAGCTCATATCTCCTAAGTGATACACCATGTGACTCATTACGCACCAATAGTAAGCTACCTACAGCAGCACTCTGGGCGTTGCAAGTGTCAATCAAACGCTTGACATTTACATGACAAGCACATTAGTCGAACCCGTTTAGGCTCGGGTTGACGTCCAGTCACGATGATAACAACAGAGAACACATACGCACGGGTGTCCTTAACCTGGTAACACAGAACGAGCAATAGCACTATATAAGCAGGCCATTGCTCAAATTTTAATCTCCACTTTCAGTGTAATTAAATAAATCAGATGGGATATAGGCCTAAATTAACTTTGGGAAAGCACTGCCCAGCGGCAGTGAGGTTCTTAATGGCGTTACTTCGTTATGTCTTCATTACAATACGACCTACAAATTTAGTAATCTTAGACGAGTGTAATGGCAAATAGTGGCCTTCAATTCTTCCCATCTCTCTGATCTCCAGTGACATCAAAGAAAGGCTACGCTGGATCTACACGGTTCTACGTAAATTAACAGAGAAGGATTTTATTTAATAACAATCGATTCAACTAATATATCTTGAATAAGGCTTTTTAACAAAGGGTTATTATTTGAAATTGGAGAGATGGTCCTAGCTGAAAGGTCACTTTTGAATATATTTTGGCTATAATTAATTTTATATTTAAATTTTAAAATAGCTGAAATAAAAGTGAATAATCAACAGAAAACAGATGACACCAGTCCAAAAAAAAATGAGCAAAAAATATAAAACGATAAAAGATTTATAACAAACTACAAGCATTGCGATGTCATGAAAAAAAATAATTACGGGCATAAAATATGCTGAATCCCACATAAATAACTCAAAAGGTTTTTAAATACTATTACAGAAAAAGTTAATTTGCTACATTCCTGGATAAAGAAGTTCAGACTGTATAGCCTATGCTAGAATTTACTGTAGCCCATCATATTCCAACTGCATTTCAGAAATATTTAATATGTGTGTATTCATATGAAGTTGCTTATTAATGGAATGGAATATTGGATATGATTAGGAAAAAAATAGCTATTTATCACTTAATCCCTACAGACTGTGAGATTCGCGCCCCTAAAACTTTTTTAGAAATAAGATCAATTCTGAGCCAGGAAGTTTTCTTGAGCAGGGCGTTGTACTGCGAGTGTTTGTTCCGTTTTGAAACCACATGGTCTCGTATGCACACCCACTGTTGACTCCACATGGCTATTCGCGTCGCAAGACTCTTCAAGTGAGAAATGATTCTGCAGGCACACATGCGCCACGGAGGAAGGCATGCGATCCTCGCCACCGCCATCAGCAGAATCACAGCTTCGCTGAAGACCGCCGGCGGTAATATAATCGTCATCATTTTGATAGTGATAAACGTAAGATGATGCGTTGGCATATCTATGCGGATACCGTGAAGAATTAGAACAGTTTCTGTAAATAAGAGACATACTACCGAAGTCATTGTGAGGGCTGTTGATAGACTGAGATGGGTTACTGTGAATCTCGGCTATTGCCATACCCGTATTTACTGAATTTATAGAATTTGACGGTGGGGAGAAGGGTGGACTTCCAGCAAAACAACGCCCACGTGACGCCTCTTGAAACTTTTTGTGCTTTTTATATTTCATCCTTCGATTCTGAAACCAGATCTTGATTTGTCTCTCGCTGAGACGGAGCAGACTGGCCATCTCGACGCGGCGTGGCCTGCATAAGTACCGGTTAAAGTGGAACTCCTTTTCCAACTCGACCAGCTGTGCACGTGTGTACGCCTTACGTGCCCTTTTGGACACAGCCGAATTTGCAGCTCTTTTTCTGCTCATGTCACTCTCGCCTAGAGAAAGAAAACAGATCAATCTGTCACTTATTTAAACACGCACACGCGCACGCGCGCTCACACACACACACACACACACACACACACACACACACAAACATATAAATATACGCATAATGAATGTGACTTTATTGATCACCTTATGCTAAAATTACAAGGGAAAGTAGTCTATAGATTGTAAACTAACGGCTAGTACCACCCCTCATGTACTGAACTGGTCAATAACGTTGGCAATGTCAGACTAATTAGTGTTAGTGTAAGTAACTTCCTACAACTGCCTGTACATATAACTTGCCTTAATTAAAAGTAGCTTTGTTCATTTTGTCCAGGTTTTCTTATAAAGGAAGGAAATAAGATGCCTATAATAATGTTGGTAAATTGTAAGCTTCTTACCATTGGTTGAATTAAAACTGGGGCTGGTGCTTTTCTGTTTAGAATTTTTCTTCGACTCTGCCATCCAGGGGAAGATTATTTTGCTGACATTAATTCGAGGTGTAGAGATTGTACAAGCAACGCTACTGCTTGACGGGAAATCGATATATTTCTTGATCGAATACTGGGGGTGTTTGACGAGAAGACTTTGGCGTGGTTCACTTAGTGAACCGGTATGTTTATAGTCCCCCTTGGGCAAGCTCGTTTTCTTAGCCTGCGACTGGTTGCAGTTGCCATGGGGTTGCAGTGAACCGACGGGACTCTGATAACACTTTCCTGTGTCCTCTGGGAGCTGTGTATATAGCGCCGTGTCATTGTGTCCAGATCTACTTTCCCCTTGAAACGAATAAACCTGTGATGTTTTCTGCATTTTCCAGTCGGGTTTCATCGGCAAGGGAATCCTGATCGGGTCGGTCTGATGCTACGGAGGCATTGCGAATCACGTGACTGCCTTGTACCACAGGCTCCTCGCGGGTTTAGCTGAAAGGCCAGAGGAACACAGAGGGAGTGATGCGACGTAAATCCATCTTCGCAAATGAAAAGGCTCATGACATGAATGGTGTCTTTCTTGCAACCTAGCTACACACTTCAGTTAAAACTGGGCCACCGTCCAATAGACTTCATCCTTAAAGAAAATCTAGCCTAACACAACAGTAATAACGGCCCAACGGTAACTTTTCCACAAATAACTCGTGTGAAAAAAAATGTTGATCCCAAACTACCATCTTTCTCATTCAGTCCAAGTTATTCTCAGTATCACAAAGCTTTATTTACACTACACCTACTGACTTACTCACTTACTTTAAGATGTAGCCTATGCTTAAATTCAAAAACAGACGTTTGAAACGGGGCGGAATGGTATTTTCTCTCATTAATTTTCTGTTCTCCCTAGAATGAATAGGCTCTTTTGTTTCAAGAGACAAGCAGCTCAATAGATTGTGCAAGATATTTAAAAGGAAAGCAACATAGACAGAACGCCCTGTGACTCTTTCCCCAGAAGTCAAACTTAACTGGCCACGGAGGCGACAACAATATCGTGGTCATTTGGTTACTAACATTCAAAATATCTTTTTAAACACAGTTTATCATGTTACAAATGTTACAAACTAAATATGTTACTTTTTATATTTTAAAACGAATTGTGTGAGTTCAAATTCTAAATTTAAGGTGTTCCTTGAATAAAATGAGAATTGTTGTTATCGAGTTAAATTTATCGAGTTAAACTTGTGGCCATCAGCGGCGATGTCTAATGTCTTACTGCCATGCTTGGCTTTGCCACATCAGGGAAAATAATTTCTTCTGAAACACGACGAACCCAAATATCCTACCTGTTTTCAAAAACGCAAAGTATGACAATGCGTCATGAAATTACGTGTAAATGTACAGCTGTATAACTCTGGTCAATCTGGTTTACTTGCTTTATTTAAAAAAAACGACGAATAAAAACAAAAAGTAGCATTAAAACAGGAGAGTAACAGCTATGAATTACCCAAGCGCATTATCATTAGTTTGTTTTAGCTTAACTAAAAAAAGAACCCGTTCTACTGTAGAATTTCAATAATAAATTCACGGCTTAAAGACAACCAATGGAGAGAAACTGGGCGCAGTGGCTTCGTAAAAAGCCCGGAGCTTTGTGAACTCATCTTGAACTTTAACTTAATTCACAGTGATAAATCACGGAGACATCCTCCTCTCAGAAGCAAAGGGTCTGCTTCGCTGCAGCTTCGACATTCAAAAAATATATATACATATACACATAAGCCTATATATCTATAACAATCTATGAAGATAGGTAGATAGATAGATAGATAGATAGATAGATAGATAGATAGATAGATAGATAGATAGATAGATAGATAGACAGATAGACAGATAGATAGATAGATAGATAGATAGATAGATAGAAACTTACCATAAATAAGTCGCTGAGCTTGAAGCTTACTTGTAGATGACGTACCACAGAAGGTAATTGTCTAAAAAATGTAAAGAAAAAGAAAATCGAGTTAGATGTTAAATAACCAAACACTGATGGGCTTGTCCACATGATGTAATGGTCCTGCGTGCTCATTTTAATATGGGAAATGTTCGGTTTTTTTGTTGAGATTCTCCTCTTGCAATTGCTTACGAGAAAACTCTAACTATGTATGGTATTTTTCTACAAATACTACATGCAACAACGACTATCATAATCACCACGTTAAGTCGTTCAATTACAACCAACAGACCTTTCTTATACAATCTATGGATGCCTGCGTGCTACTGGTCTGCAACACGAATCTGAGTAGAAACAAGTTGGAAGCGAGGTCAGTGTAATATAGGTGTAATCCATACAAAATAACCTATTAGAAAGCAGACAAAAGATCCGAGGGAAAAGCTAATTTAACTGAGATGTCACAAGTGACTGAGTGAGCAGTCTAAAGTAATTGAGCTCTGAATCAGACACAATTTTTCGTGTTGTAAGAGTAAGGCGAATGCGGAATCGATATGGTTGAGCCAATAACGAAAACAATGCACATTCTACTCGACCTACGCACTCCTGAATGAGGAAATATCAAATAAGCTATTAAAGCCTTCAGTGTTTGGGATCCCATCGACACATAGGCTGAACGTTTATGGTCTTCTCAAAACCTCTGTAATGATGATTGCACTTAACATGCCCCAATGACCGCGAAGTTCCTAATTACATGCATATTATGATATTATTAAGGTAATATAAGACATTAAGACGGGGCGCTAACGGATTATTGAAATATTTAATTACGATTATGATAAGGCTAAGGGACTTTAGCTGGGTCAACAGAGAGGACCAGCTTTTCAAAACCTCATTTGACCTTAATGCGCAAAACGTCAAGGCCGACCACAGCTGCTACGTTCGAGATATTCAGTGCTCTGTAGTCCATATGGAAAATGATAAATGATTGGGTACGACAAATATAGTGTGTAACAAAAAAAAAACGGAGGCAGAACGAAATGTGTTTTTTCTTACGGTCTTTTTTGTAGTACTTCACTCCAGTTTTAATATTAAATGCCAAAAACTCACACAAATTCAAAGGAAAGAACTGAGTTTATGTTCATTTGAACAACGTAAATCACCTCTCATCAGATGTATAGGTACAACTCATTGTCCTTCCACTACAAGTTCTCTCTCTTTTTTCCTAATTAATCGGTTATGTGAACGTGAGACCATCTGTTATTGGGCTTGCCGTGCAATATCTTGTAATTATTGCAGCTGAGGATGAGAGAGAGCCGCTCTCTCGTGTTGCACTCCGATCAATCTCGCCTTGTTCTTAAGGCCTTTGATCTCTCAAGTTGATCTCTCAATACGTAGTCAAGTCCTTCGGCCATGCGCTCTTTGGGGAGGACAGTTAATTTTTAATTAGGGCAACCAGGGATGGTCATCTTCACACCAATTTCTGAGGAGTGTTTAAGATTCTTTGAGGTTACAGGACGCACATATATATATATATATAGAATTTATCATATAATCTCAGAGAATTCATTACATTAGATATTAATCTTCTGCTCCTGCTACTCATCTAAATAATGAGTAGCCAAATGCGACAGCTACTAATAATAGCAATGATATTATCAACTTCATTCAACTAACATGGAAAATTAAATGCTGACAAATAAGTCAGATTTTTCTTTAAATTATTTGGGCGACGCCCCACCTGGACTTGACCGGTCAACGCTAATTTGTGAATAAAACAAAAAAAAAATACATACTGAGTCATGCATAAGTAGCAGGCTATTTCGTGCATTCGTATGAAGGCAGAGTGTATTCTTTAGCAGCTTGCGCGTGCTGTAAATCAAAACGACAGTCCTGTATTTCTGCGACATGGAAAACCCCCACTTCTCTATGAAACTATGATAAACATATAGCGATGTTAATAATGGGGGATGATTCATTTAGTCGCAAATAGTGGTCAGTAACCTACTTACAAAACGCCGAGATGCATGCGAAACTATAGTAAAAGGCTCCTCTTTCCCTCGCTCGTGGGCTACAATTAAGTCAGCTCTCTCTCTCTGTCTCTCTCTCTCTCTCTCTCTCCCAGAGCCAGAACCGCAGATTTTCCAATCAGGCTCGAGCAAGCAGAGTCAATGGACATCACGACTGATGTACACGCATAGACCACTGCACAGACCTCACGTGGCGTGAAAGAAAGGCGACAAGTCTGCTCATCATGCTTTGGCCTTCGTCTTTACATGAATCTGTCGGTAGCTCGTTAGCAAACACAAACGTTTTGATGCGGAGAAAGGACAATAGACGCAGAACGCACAACAAAAGGTTCCCTTAACTGTGAGGAAAGTGACGGTGTTTACTCGCTAATTCGACGGTGTGTAAGCCTCTAAGTCTGCATTTTTGAGGAATGCAAAGGAAGGCGCTAAAATAATGTAGATCTTGGTCAAATTAGTACAGCGTTCAACAAGACGGTTGTCGCGATTTTTTTTCTTAGACTGATTCCATAATAAATACAACGCTAGCTGTATATACAAAGCGCTGAAAACGTGACCTTTGTTTGAACTCTGTGCTGCTGTGCGATCTATCTGTCACTGCAATCTGACTCCTTCTATTTGCTCTCATTGTGAATCTACAAGCAAAGCAAAATAAGAAAAAAACGGAATTCAATTAATTTTCCCAATCAAAGCTATTATTGAAATGTATAGGCTATCTTACACGAGAGTGTGAAATTAGAGTACAGTTTAAAACATGCACACGTGTCAATATTTACTATACTGGTGGAGGAAGAATAGAATAACATATGTCATGACCTTTCCCCAGTATAACTCACAACTTCAGCATTTATAAACATAACAAAATATTACCTTTCTGATCCCGTCACGTGTCTGATGACGGAATCCTTCTCGGGAATGTAGCATGACTTGAAGGCAGAGGAGAAATAAAAAAGAGAATCTTGTCTTCTTTTTTTTCTTCCGGGTCCCCCCAAATCAGTGTCCCTCTGAGGCACACTTGCTGCTGTACAACAGTAGATGAGAAAGTACTGATCAGGTACAAACCCCTAATAAAGACAGAATTTTTTTCTTAAGAACAGTGGTTCCTGATGGCTTTCGTTACTCATGCCCAACAGCGACCTTTGGCAAAAACAAAATAACCAGAGTACAGCATTACGCAAAGATATAAACCCGGCAGTGAATCTTGCAGAAAACAGAAATATAATAATTCTGTAAAACCAACCCATTAGACCATAGCGGAGTTATTAGATTCTCTCTAAGTATTGTGAGATAGGGACTCTGACAGTACCAGTGGCTGTAGGACGTAAAGGTAAACGTCACAGGTTTTTGTTATGAATAACTAACAGATTCCGGCGTCTCCTCCTGCGGCCTGAGCAAACTTTGTCTGAACAATTCATCCATTTGTCTCACGCCTTAGCACGTATGTTTGGTAATTACACAGAAATCATGAAAATGTTTACCAGGATAAATCCCCGAGTACATACTGCAGTCTCTACCACCAACGCGACAATCTGGTCGCCCGTTGCGCGGCTGAGAGAAACTTCTTTGCCATGTGTTTAATCTAAGAGAACCTCAAGGTCATCATTAGCTGATGGTCTGAATCGTGTTCAGATAAAGGACTCTTGGATGGGACTAGGAGCAAAACAATGGAGATCATTTGGATTCAGTCCATGATCCACATTCACTGGAGACGACGGCTAGTTCAACTTTAATAGCTAACGGGTAAATAAATATGTAAACAAAATAAGTATAAAATAGTATTTTTACTTATTTTAAGAATAGAGTTTGCGAGGAATACGCAAAGACTTTTAGTTGATCTCGGGGTACTTTTGACTGGCTGACAGCTCAATGTCAGAAAGCAGGCCACGCGGTCCACAGGAACATAACACTACATGACAGATTTGACTCCATTATTATATTCTATTACATTATCAACACTGTATCCTTCCTATATCATACATCCTTTGAGACATGTTGGCTAGAAAACAAACATGAAAACAACCCAAATAACTGCAAAACTACTCTGGTGCTTTCCCTAACTTAACTTTTTCTCTTTTTTTTTTTTTTTTTTTTTGTTTTGAGTTTCGTTTTGAGTCATATAAAATGATCTAAAGGAAAATCTGACAGCATGCTGTCCACAACGATCTAACAAGTTGTGCTACCGCTGTTAGTTATGTCTGAAACATAAGTGTACACACACGTACACCCACACACACACACACACACACACACAAAGATAGAGAGAGGGAGAGAGAGAGAGAGACACTCGCGCAAGAAAGGATTTGTTTGTATGTCTCTGAATATAAACCACTCCAAACGATAAGGCTATATTATAAAATTGCAAATGATACAATTCCAAAGCCCCTGTAGGACCAATATATCAATTATTAATTGTCACACAAGCCAAAATGTAACGTGCCTGAAATAAAACCCAAAATCATAAGCAATGCATACCACAACTGACATCTTCAGTCTCCATGTGTAGCGACGCGTTTACATCAACTACATATTCCCCAAGAAGCGAATTTGCGACTAAAAATTCATCCACACAAATTCGGATCTACAGGGTACATATAGAAGACAGATGGCATCTTCACTTGAGTTGAATTTGTTACTACGTCAGTCTACTTTGATTTTAACCAAAAATTGCACTGTGTTACCCTGGTGTTACTCGTACATTAGGAACTAGGTCATCACTATGTGACCGCAGTTTCACAGATTTTAACTAAAGCCTGTCTCCGGAGACTATATTATCATTCAGATAAACTAGCAATACATGTCATGTGCTTTTTTCTTTTCTTCTATTATTCCCCAAATCTTTTTATGATTTAAAGCCCACATCTGTGGACTCTTAGAAATCATCGTAGGTAGCTTTAAACTTTCCCCAGACTACATGGAGGAAATTACATAAGCAATGTTATGACATCATCTTTCTTTATCAACGACTTTGAAACCAAACTTTCTTTTATTTTCTTCTATTCACTTTGATCCACTATTTTAACACTCGAATTAGCTCCAAGACAATTCAGTTTCTTACATCATCATTACATCATCTTATCCAAAATTTGAAAGCTGTCAACGTCATCGACTACGCAAAGCAGTTTCTGCATGCTATAGCTTCATACTGCTTTCATTCGCTTGAACTTACATAGCTCATAAGGTTCTACCATAAAACCCTACAGCCCACCGGGTCCTCCATGTCCGTGGACCCTCAGTAGAACTCGGGGCTCGCTCGGTAGTGGATCGACTTCCTGTCTGTATACGTTTTTATTTCATCCTAAGTATTCGTGTAAGAGGTCTCATTTAAATGGAGAGTTTACCTCAGTATTGTGTTGGTGTTAAGATAGCTCGCGACTGCCACGAACAGACAGGAGTTTATGTAAAAATTCAACAATAAATACATTAATTAAATGGTGCTCATCGGAAACTATGATTCAACGTTGAATAAATTAGGTCACATTATTATAATACTGTCCATATCACAAATGCGTGAAAGCAGAAAATGCTTGTAAATGTGGAGTAGGTCATTTTACGTTTTTTTTTGCATTCAATTAACTATCCAGCTAACGAGGTTTTCTCGCCCAGTGCAGACTTGTTCCATTACGAATTGCCAAGCAACGGCCGACATAACAAGCCACCTCGTTCGATGACCTTAGGATGAACTCGAGCCCCCTCTGCAGAACGTGACCCATCGTCGTTTTGTTCTCAGAAGAATAGTCAAATTTATTCGCCCAGGCCTTGCACAAAGAAATGTAAGGTGTTGCCTAGACCTATATGCATGTGTGTCTTTGCCTACCAGAATTCTCAGGCAGAGCTCATAAAGCTAAGGTTATTAGCTTATACCAGTCCTTATTTAAAAGGAGCACATGGACATCGTAGCCCCGGCAGCAGGGTCCGGGCAGAGAAACCTACACCTGGAAACGCCCCAAAATGTACTATTTTCTTGTCAGTGAACTTGTAGCAGGAGTTTTCCATTACATGACAAAAACAAGTTATTTGAAAGGTTTCTCTTTATTGTTGAAGAAATACCGAACTGGGAGTGAATACCTCGAGCAGGCCTACACATCGAATGGCAACTCGGTGTAAAGCGAGCCCTGCTGGCGATGCAGTAGTGTTGCATCATTCAGTATTACGAACCATCAGAAGTTCACCTGCATATGCACTAAACCCCCCCCGATATCAATGTGGATGAGTTCCTGAAGATCACAGTGAAAAATATACACGCATATTATTTCTGAAAGTGGCAATCCCCAGAAAATTTCAGATGCGCCACACTGGAAATACGAGCATATTTTGACTATCCGTATGCGGTAAGAGCACAAGAGATATTACAATAGGCAGATCCTGATGTTTGAGACTATGTGAGAGAGACTGCACAATTAAGAATTCATGTATTCAAATCAAAATGTAGGACGTTATCATTTTTGCATTGTAATATCTCGAAAGCGATTACCACAGATGCTGTTTACTGGGATTTTCAACAGCTTGAATAATTTTGTTCAGTCCAAACTATGATAATTGTTAATCAGAGCTCATGAAAAATTCGTTAAGGCTGGCGACGGAATTAGATATAGCATTAATTTGTTTGGAAATTTGAATGTTTCTGGTAGACATGAAAATTGTGTCTCTAAAGTTTTATGCCATCGAATAAAAAACAACGTTCTGTGAACATATTCGGCTTAATTGCACGGGTCGCAACTCTGTGGCGCGCTGCCTTGGCTGCATGCGCTCTGGAGGCGTGCTCGCCACACTCGTCTCCTGACCTCGCGGTGATCTCTTCCCTATGAATAATTGATGAGAAATGTGCACAGATTACCCCTATCAATATGCAAAACGCATTACGCTGGTTACAAAAGCACTTCAATAGTTATGAATTGTGGGACTGATTCTACCGTGTGCAAGGACTGCCTAACTTGATTTTGCTGTGGGACCACGCGAGTTAATATTTTTTTCGTCAGGAAACAAACCCGCCACAAAAACACTGTGCACCCAGCTCGGCAAGTGAATAAACAGAATGAATTTGGAAGAGCATAGTTTACGCCCAAGCTACTTCCTTTCAAATAATTACTGGGTTTATATGCAACATATTTCAATAAGCCCAGCTGTTATATAGCTGTTTTATGAGAATATGCTTTCCTCTTCGTATTTGATATGCTGACTTAAACACTCGCAAGCACACCCAACCACGCGCTCAGATACACACGCGCGCGCGCACGCACACACACACACAGAGCTAATATTTATATATGTTCTTGGTGAGCACAAGAGAAGTACTTGCATTTTTTTCACTACTGTTGTTTTTGTTGTCACTTGCCCTTAAATATGAAACTTAGTTACGTAAACAGATAAAATGAAGCGAACAGTTTACGTTCTTTATGGTAAAACGTGACTGTCGCTGTGGTTTGCATTCAGGGCGATCAGCTGAACTCCACCTGCATGCCTGCAATAATCTCGGAGAAATCACTATCTAATTTAAGACACTGGACAAGGCCCAACATTTGTTAGCTCGGTAAATTCAGCTGCGTAGGCTACTGCGCTGCAATATTTCATTAGCTTGCATCGCTGAACCACGTGTAGGCCTACCTATAAGAATTTGGGGGGAAATTAAACAAACTTACTTGCAGATGCTGTCTCTTCACAGTTGCAAATCCGCCTTAAATTTTAAGAAAATATTTGAGGCCAGGATCCAAGAGCTCGTATATTGACTGTGCTGGGCAGGGTGCAGAAATGGACCACACGCTTTAAGTACAACCTTTAGAATCTCGCTGAAGCAGTTAAACCGTCAGTTACATACAAGAATGTGAATTATGTTGCACATTGTCAACTCCCCAAAACCATAAAACTAACTTTATGGACCCCACGTGACTTTTTAGACCATCTGAGTGGTATATGTCTATGTTATAGACTGGACCTCGAGAAGGAAAAACTCACCCTGCGTTCATGATATAGATATGTCGGACATATTTAAATGTATGTCCATAAGCTATACTCAAAGATCTGTAATTCAGCCGATTTTTAAAATGACCGCTACAAGGTAAGTTTTCATATTCGTCGTTTACTTCTAACAAAAACGCTTGGTTAATTCCCGCTGGAGAAACGATCCTTCATGAATTTTGCTTCATATTTAATTTCTCGCCAAGTACCACGACTGTCTTCATAAGACTCGCATGCTCTCCGCAGCTTCTCGTTGGGCGAAATGTTTGAGATCTATTTGAAAGTCAGCAAAATTACATAAGTATCCAGTGTATTTTGGTAATATGTACACTTACGATGACAGATTTGCTTGAAAATTGCTTATTATAAGTTGAAGTTAGTTCTATTCACAAAAGAATGTCCACGTTTCACAAGTTTTAGTTGCTTCTTAAGAACGTTGCTGCTTCAAGTTTTTGATACACAGCCTTCTAAGGCGGACTTCGAAAAAGGAAAAAGTTCAGATATTACAGGACTGATGCTTTATTTATTTATTTATTTTTTATTTTTTTCAAATTACTTTACCCTTTTCAGGTGAATACACAAATACAAAAACCTAGCAAAAATGACTCACAGCATAGCAATATTAATTTGTTCTCCATCTTAAACACAGACAGTTCACCATTCACGTTGGGTACTAACAAAATTCATATCGATCACATTGAGCATTTTTACATTCTTTATGGAACATTTTGCTGGCCAAAATCTATTTTTGTATTGCAACATAATCAAACAAATATAAGTGCAGCGAGAGAGGGTGTATTTTTTGTTAGCTTACAGCAAATCTTCTACACGAACTGAACAAGCCCGGCACAGAAGCATAAATATGGCAATAAAATGTAGAATGAAATACACACCAACGTTGCTGACAAAGCTAAGCAGAGAAGAATTTTGTTTCTGACGGTTAACTAGGTGGAGAAAGTACTTAATTTTCTCCCTGTAAAATATAGTTGAATACGTTTCATACCATATAGATCTCACACAGAACATGCTTACTTCCACGAATGTATAAATCTGACACATGACATCTACACTCAATTTATGGCAATAACAAATGCCACTTACGCATAATTGCCGAGAATACTCAGTGGATGACACCGCACGTGTAGCATCAGTACCACATATGAACTGAATTGCTGTCTACTGTTTTTTTTTTTTTTTACCAAGCCGAAAAACGGTGCAGCACCGTAACAGTAGTCTCAATAAGGGTCAGTTCTGAAAAGCACTCCCTGCTGTAGCGAGACTCATACTTTTGAGTTTATTGTCCTTCTTCCATTTCATCCTCCGATTCTGAAACCAGATCTTAATTTGCCTCTCCGAGAGGCAAAGCGCGTGGGCTATCTCTATTCTCCTCCTCCGGGTTAGATACCTATTGAAATGGAATTCTTTCTCCAGCTCTAGCGTCTGATAGCGGGTGTAGGCAGTTCGGGCCCGTTTACCGTCAGGTCCAGTCATATCTACACAGTATGAACAAAGTAAAGAGATGACAATTAACATATCGGAACAAGTAAATAAATACTATCAGGTCCAAGCGGACATCACACGCTTACTGTCTCTAAAACCAATTTCAGCTTTCCATTGTTATTACATTCCCGTCGTTAAATACTGTGAGCAACATAATATCGTTCGTGAATCACAAAATTTCGAATTAGACTCAACACAAAAGTCTTTTATCAACCGTGCTGGTTGTTTTTAAGAAATAGGTTAGCCTACGTTTCTTTCTCTCCGTCAAAAATAGGCTAATAGAGTTAAGACCAACTTAAGTGTTTTTATAACATCACTGTCCGCCTCTTAAGAAATGTATCCATTTCACTAACACATTCTCTTATCCAGTCTGTGAGTAAGCTACGCTTGAGTAATTTATGTCTATTTCGATTAATCGAATCGCTACAAAAACAATTCAAAACAATAAAAAGAACAATATATAAAACACAATAACGGGGACATTTATACCATGGCTAATGTGCAGTTTCCTCATCCATGGAAATATTTGTGGTGTTTGACCGTCGCTTGGTGTTGTAGTTGAGGTCGCAATAGATTCCTGTTTCTGCGCCCGTGGAGTAGGATTGTTGGTGTTGTGTGCGCCTTCTTCGGTCTCTGAAGAGACGTTAGTGTCGTCTGTTTCTGCAAAGTGTGTGCTATTGCTGCTGGTAAGGTTGTTGCTGTTTGCGAGTCTGTTGCTGCCCGCGTTTGTGCTCTGGTCAGATGGGGTAGAGGAGCCTTTCAGCTCCAGAGTTTCGTTGTTGGCACAAGACAGAGGATCTGAAGACGAGAGCGAACAGCTCGACTGCCTATACCGGGTGTCCGGGCCCGCGGTTTGGAAACCGCGGGAATTGTCTCCAACTGAACCGAAATGGGCATTGGTGTTTGAACGATTTACAGTCAGGTCCATTCCATTGTAGTTGTAGCCGAAAGAGCCAGAATGCATGCTGGCAGAGTCTCTGTAAGAACCGTTCATAGCGCCGTTAGTCCCATAATTTAGTAACTGATAGTCGGACCCATTTGGATAGCGCCCTGAGAACGAGTTTAGAAAATAAGAGCTCATTTGCCTATTTTTAAGGTCTCGATCTGTAGATCTTGGTTGCTATAATCCTGCGCCGGACAATTTATGATGTAATAATGAATTATATCAATGTACTGTACTTCGTTTTTGCCGTGTATGCGGCCAAATATGGGAGTGCGTTAGGGCATCACGTGCCTTTGTTGACCAGTCGTAAATTCTCTCTGATGACTTCAAGAGGTAATTTATGCTCTATGGTTACAAATGATGACGAAATGATGATTGTTAAGCCCAACTCAATGGTGCCTCCCCATCGCGCTCTGTACGCCGTGTTAGCTGAGGGCGTCACCTACTGGGAGCATTGATAAGTGCTCGTGAAAACGCCATATCTTATTCTATTTCTACAGTAGTTTTCCTGAAACCCAACTTATCAGCTCCGTACAAATAAAGAAAAGATTCTCTAAATAATATTCACGCAAACAATGCATCAATGATAGGCTATTCATTTTTATGATAATGGTTTTTCGTTAAAGCTATTTAATGACACAACCACAGCCAAGAAAAAAAGCTGCTTTTTTTTCTTTCTTTTTCTTTCTCTTTTTTTTTTTTTTTGGAGGAACGGGGTTAAAATCATGATGGACTGACCCCTTTATCCTTAAATCAGCTGCTGTATCGTAATATAACAGGATCCCACAGATTGTGGTGATACAACGTGCAATCTGTGTAATATTTACATCGTTCAGCAGGTCCAGTGCTTCTTCATTGTTTCCCATGTAGCTTAGAGTTGGACTCATGCCGCTCAACAGATACAAACAGGCCTACAGTTGCTATGGAGCCAATAACACTCTAATACCATATAATACAGAAACATATACACAGACTCTCTCTCTCTCTCTCTCTCGCTTTCTTTCTCTCTCTCTCTCTCTCACACACACACACACACGCACACACACACACAAAGGTATACAAAAAAACCTTACAACAGTTGTTAAGCATTCTCTTTTATTGACAAAATGTATTGACAAATACTATTGGATAGCTCACTGACATGTGCACATACACAAATGAGACAATCAGAATAAATTATCAGAAGACATTTTAATTCAAACACAGTGTTTCAAAATAAAGTCTCAACGCAGGATCCTCCTGACCGGGCAATAACCTGTGCCGTCAATTGGCCATGGCTACCCCTAAGTAGTTCCAGTTATAATATAATCATAATAAAGTTATAATCTGACCAAATGGATCTTAATTCGACTATTTATCTATTGACAGAACAACAAATACAATACCAAAAATACACAGTGGTAATTCAAACGACGTGTTCTTTTTAGACGTCTACCACTCTCTTGTCTTAGGCTGCATGGTTTTTTAAACCATAACAACACACGTTTTTCGTGTCTAACAAGTCTCTCCGAGGCTGATCATAAATTAGGCAGTATCCGTTGAGTCATTTCCCTCCCTTTCAAAATTAGTGTACAGCATGCATGCATATAAAAATGCAGGAAATCATTTGTTTGATTATTCTGGATGGTACGTCTTAAGTATTTAACCGATTTTTCCACTGTCTTCCTCTTCGCCGGCCTTTGTTGAGTTCATCATTTTGTTCTCCTTTTTCCACTTCATTCTTCGGTTCTGGAACCAAATTTTTATCTGTCGCTCTGTTAGACACAACGCGTGGGAAATCTCAATTCTGCGTCGTCTGGTCAGATAACGATTAAAATGGAACTCCTTTTCCAACTCGAGAGTCTGGAAACGAGTGTATGTTTGACGACCCCTGCGGCCAGTGGTCCCAGATACTCCTGTGAAACACGAGTAAAGAGACAAAAACGTTGGCATGCGACCAATAAAAAAACAAAACAATAATCATTTGCAAAGTACGTTAGGCCAATGTAACATTAAATTATTGTTTATCTTGTCAAAATCAATGTCTGTGATATTCCAGTTTAGAAATAGTAGCAGCAACAGAGTTACCGCTACTGACCACAGTAAGTAAATTTAGTTAAGCCCTGCATTGCTCGATGTAATGACTGAGATGCTTGACAGATTTTACGCTTTACAACGCCTTACTTGCGTTTATTTATTTGCACCGTTTTCTTGTGTTTCATAGGGAAACGATGCAGTGTACCCTCTATGTAATGTACAATAAGTACTCTGGTTCTATTTAACTGAGCAAAGGTAAACCAAACATCAAACCATGTGTTACATGACATTTGTGGAGGGAAGACATCTCCTGTCATTATTCATATATATATATATATATGTATATACATATTCAGTGTGTACTTTATAACTGCATAACTGTGGTTGGTCTGATGAGTTTGATATCAACTGACAGCCAGAGAAACGCTATCTCGGAGAAAAAGTCTCTTGACTGTAACAACGCACTGTTGATCGCAGTATCTGTCACAGTACACTGTGTAAAATCAGAACCCCCTAAGTGCGGTGTGTAAACATGCAGAATGTGTTGCTCAACTTACCGTTGCAGGAGTTCATCCTTTGCATCCACGGGTAAACTGGAGTGCACGATTTATTCTCTCTGTAAGAATATCCATCTGTATTCTGCTCGGTACAGTCCGTCTTGCACTGGTCTTGAGTTAAAACCAGCGGGTGATCCTCGAGCCCTCCAAGCGCACACGAGCGGTCAGCGTCTCTGTAAATATTGGTTGTGGTATAGTCGCAAGCAGCCGTGGTACCAGGACGGCCAAAGACACCACTGGTTTGCTGGTAATATGAGGGAGTATAAACCTTGTCCTGAACATTGGTACCTCCGTACGTAGCACTAGGATAGTGTCTTAATGGGTCTGTATATCCGGAAGAATATAACGGCAACTGACCCAAGAAAGACTCTTGTCCCCCGGCTAGAGACACGGGAAAAGTTGAGTTGACGAAATACGAACTCATTGGGTGGCCACTGTTATTGTCCGAGTGTTATGATTTGTCGTCTTTTATAGTCCAAGTCGTTTTGCCATTAGTTTATGTGAGATTTGGTTTTAGCCGGGAGGGAAAGGGGGGGGTGGCGAGGTGCCAATGTGAGGCCGAGGGGAGCTGCACCAGCTGATCAAAGACTGAACCAATCGCGAGCCTCTGTGGCAGCAGAACAACACGGAGGGGAGGGGGGGGGGGGTGATCCAAGGCAAGTCGAAGCGCCAGCACTTTGTCTCCGTTTTCCACCTTTCCACTGACAATTCAGATCATATGCACTTATACAGTAGTACTAAACGGCGCACTCAGCTTGTTCAAGTAACAGGCTACGCTAATGTTGGCAATTATGTGACACGAGACGGAAAAAAACGCATCAAGTAACAAATTTGATTTTAAAAGGTCTGAACAAATAGTTTCGTTATTCATTTTTTTAAACAATATCACCACTCATTGCATAAATACGAAATCCGAGTATATTTAAGCTCATCAGAAGAGATCTAGGCTATCTGAGATATATTACACGACTATAGGCTAACCTTCTCTTCGTCCTTGCGTTTTAAGTGTATACCTCGCACTCTCTCTTCTACGCTCAAAACGGTTCTGAAAGGTGATGGTGATTTTATAATTTAGCACTGCTAGGTTCATGACAAGCAGTATGCAGTTTTCGAGGCTAGGGGAAAACTTCACCTTTACAAGAAAATCACCTCTTTCGTGCGCACTTGCTAAAACCCAAACGCGCCTTCACACTCGGTCTCTTCCTCATCCAGCCCCGTGCTGACCCCAGTATGTACTCATACTGTTTGTACAGAAACTGTAGTTATGTCAAATGAACAAAAGAGTGAGCGCTTTCTCCTTTCACTATTCTCTCGTGTCCCTAGATATCCTACGATGTAGCCTAAGTGCTTGTCTAGTTTTCATGCGGAGCCCTTGAAAGAAAGGGATGTATGCAAATGCATGTGCGTTAAACGACCACTGTATTTATAGCAACTGCATTTTAATTTTTATTGTAATTCTATCGTTCAGTCAAACATTACTGACAAGTACTAACTTCTCTGGCTTTCTGTTTTGACGGAATTCTGGGTAGGCTTAAGGTGAATTCTGCATAAAATATTTATTTCTAAAGAAGGATATGAAGGATAGTTTTTGGCATTTGTCTATGTTTGTGTAGACTAGGTGGTAGTGGTAGTGATATTGTGAGTGAGTGTGGCTGGGGGGTGGGGTGGGGGCAGTGGTTAATTGCACAGTTCTTCTCCCCACGTAAGTGTATACAAAACTCTTTCACTGTGTCACTGCAAGGAAAAACACAGACTGTTCGCCGTATATTGAACACTACTCTGTAACGGTTGAAACGTACGGCTATAAAAGTGGGTTATAAAAAAATTATGGATTGTTTGTTTAAATGTTAGAATGAAAAAAAATTGCAGCATATGACGTAAACGAATATTCTGCAGAAATAAAGTGTTAGAGATGGAGGCCTTGAATATTGAGACAGTTGTTATGAAAGTTGTGGTATTAAAAGAATTAACACAGTCTGGTGTGCAATCTGACATTGCTTCATTTTACTTCGTTTTGTCAAAGGCTGTTTAGAAACCACGCTCTGAGATATCGCAAAACATCATTCACTGACCCCAAATACATGAAAGATAGACTGCGTAAATCCATTTCATTTTACCAGAATTTTTTTGTTATACACAGTGAAGTCGCCTTGGTGTTTAAGCCAAAATATGAATAATATCAAATTGATATAGAATAATCTACATCGAATTTCAGCAAAATGCCACCGCTGGTGGCAATTCGTCAGCACTCATTGATATTCCATTACCTCTGTCAGCAAGCAAAAAACAACAGCGCCATGTCCTTCAATTTAAACGCTGGAAAAAAATGCAAAAAAAAAAAAAAAAAAATCAATTACTTCCTGTTCACTGTATGTAACTGATATATATGCATGTATAATTATTTAAATGGTTTGATCATGTGTTCTGATCGTTTCAATACTCTGCCGTGTGGCCAAATATTTCGATGTATACCGTCAGTATTTATGTATGTTTGAATGTATGTGTGTATAAGTGTATATGTTTATTTATATTAATTATTTATTCATTCATTCATTCACTCTGAAGGACAAATTTACCTTCCATGTCACTGAACACCGGGTTTGCAAATTTGCCCTTCGCAGGATCATAAGAACACCGCATCGCAGCCTCCCTCCACCACCCCCCACCCCAATCCCTCTAAGAATGACGAGTTAGCGAAACACTATGACACCAAAGCGTTAGTCAAAGCAAGCAGAACAACAGAAATCCCATTGCAATGGTTTAGTTCATACATCAAGCAGTATCATGGGCTCGAACAACAAGCGTTTTATCCTCAGTATCCCCTTTCCAGCCACCCTGAATTCACCGCAGTGTCACAGAGATCATGTTCTTTTTAAATGGAAGTAGTTTACTGCGCTAAACGTTAAAGTTTCAGAAAACACATAGCCTACATATTAAACTACGCTCCTCTCCATTTAAAACATGGAAAAATGTAGCACAAGATTCTATTCCGTGTCACTAGATGGCTCTACTGAGCAAGTAATAGGAGTTACTTGAGGATGTGAAAATCGAGGTTTTAGATTGCTGCTCTAAACAATTCCAAATTGTTAATCTGGCCACCAGAACAACACAATCGTTTTACTTCACCGTATTGAAGTGAGTCATACCTGATTAAGACGGGAGCGCAATAAAGGGCTCTAGGAGCGTTATACACATTTTATTAAAGGCTATGATCCCTATATGTCTTAAATAAGCAAAAACCATACACCTAATTAGGGAACGCCTTCTCAGGCGAGAATAAAATGCCGTCGTCAACTTGACATGTAAAGGACATACGACGAGACAATGTATATACCTTAACCACCTTCACATCAATAAGGCTACAGGCCTCTTCCACGCAGCCACCTCGCATCACAAGAATTCGTCCGATCCAAGATGTATTGAAAAAAAAAATTAGGACGACCTGAGAAATACCCGAAATACTATTAACCCTTCCGAACATCATCTGAATAGTGCGGCCATTTTGTGACTGATAGCATACAGTAAAATCGACAGCTTTAATGTAAGCACTAAAGCGCCCACAGAATGAAGGAAGAGGGGGGCGGCAAACACATGTAAAGCTTGAAAATAGTTTTGCTCCCAGTTGATCCGAACAATGATTAGCTTTGGAAGCTCAAATCTTCATTGAGATTCGCGTTTTACATGCTTGAATTAAGAGTGGTAGGCTGAGTAAACACACAGGAGTAGGATGGTGAATATGACGGTCCTACCGTTCTTGATGATATCCGCCTGGCTGTGCTGTGCATTCCAAATGAATCAGTGGCTAGCTGGGCTGCCAGGTTTTCGTGTTCGTTGAAAAAAAAATAATTCGGCCAGTTCGTGACTTTTCCCCAAAATAACTTGATCTTCCTGTCAAATTTTGACTCATTCACTCCATACGGAGACGGAAACACCAGTTTGTCCATATTAGCATGCCCGGGGTGGTGCGCTTCATCCATCTTTTAAGAGCAGCGGATCCGGGAAAAAGACTGCAAATTGCTAATATTCACAAAAAAGAAAAAGTAGGCCTATATATATGAAGAAAGAGGTCTTACTGATTGCACCATGACCAAAAGAATGCCGCATTATAACCACTTGGGAAATCATAAAAAGTTCATGTTCACAGCGACGTGTTCACATGACTGCGCTCAGCCAATCAAAAAGCCGAGACACTCATAAAGTTCTATCACAAAGTTGTAAATTTTCATAAACAACCGGGAGTTTATTGCTTTGCTTCATGGGTGCTTTTGCAGCAGATAAGCTGTCGTCGCCATCTTTTTCGGAAAACCTGAAAGTCTTTTTCCAATATATTTGTTACCTGCCGCCGTTGAGAGTATAAAGTAAGAGAGATAGGAATTTTGAGCAGGTTAGGCCTATAATATCCCGGTAATTTGGTGAATGTAATTTGTACATTCAAAGACACCTAATAAGCAGCCTAAGCTATCCAGACAAAAGACCAAAAATTCGTTAGCTCTCCTTATTTTGGACAGCAGTTCATTGGCAACTTTCAGGCAGCCAGGAAAAGCAAACCCTCGATCTATAACAGCATTGTCGTTTTTGTCGTTTATTTAGTCTTTTCCAGTTATAATTACGCCTAAACATTTACAGTTTAATTCATGCCACGGAGCAGCACTCATCCAAAAAGCAAAACTTTGTGTTGAGAATGTGGAGGGTATTTATTGAATGACCGGATTCGCAAGGACTTAACATGAAAAAAAGGTCAAAAGGAAAGTGTCAGATTTTAAACAATTTGCCCGAGCAGTCCTGAGCAAAACCACGACAAAGACGAAACATTTCCGACGTTTATTGGGGCAATAAAGCAATATAACCCCACGCATCCGTGTTGCTATTCGGATCCACGGTTCCGTCATTGTGCACAACATCTGTGGACTGTGAGACTCACAGCTTAATCGTAATCTGTTCCTATTTTAGTTTAAAATGTAGAATGTAATAATATTGTACTGTTAATAAATAATTTTACTGTACAAGTTCTTGTTTCTCTATAGACTGTACTTCAATTCAGTGATGGGACTTCGTTGCGCCAACTGACAGGCATTCGATATCTGCGCTAAATGAAAATGTTTGTAAGTGAAATCACTTTAATTTGACTATTCATGAACATATGTACCAGTTCAAAAAGTTTTTTGTTTTGTTTAGTTTTGTCTTTTTGTGTGCGCAAAAAAAAACAGGGAGCCTTTTAAAAACTAGGTAATCCGGATAGGCTAAATAATCTGCTTAAATGTGTATGAGGTCTTTATTAAGGATGATAATGATACTTTCAAGCACAAGATGTTCCCTCATCTTACTTGAGCTTTTCTAGTCAAATTTTTAAGGAAATCCACAAGACCTGTAATGCACCGGAGTGTTTTTTTCGATACAGATTTCTTGTTATATCCGAACGATAATTGGTAATTGCATTAAGAGATGTTGTAACTGATTGGTGAGGGTATGTAATTTATGTTGAACGAAGAGAATTTAGTGTAAATTCAACGAAAATTTCACATGATCTCGGCTTACTGTGAGGCCCAGCCTGAATATTTTCTCCCAGACCTGTGCATCTTTACGTGGGGACACTGATTTGAGAGTTCACGTAGATTGGAGCTATGAGTCTCAGCTTCATACTGGTCTGTTAAATTATTTCGGTCTTTTACAGTGGTGTTAATACATATCAATATATTATACCTTTCTGCATATTTTAAAATCCGAAGATATTATTTAAAAAGCTAAATATATTATAGCTTTAGATAAGATATGCTTCGGCCAAATAACACTGACTTCAAAAAGCGATGTGCACACACAAAGCAACAGCAAGAAAAAAAGAAAAGGAAAAAAAGTAAAATGATATGATAAAAAAGGAAACGAACTTAACGAAGGAAAAGTTATATCTAACGTCATACAATGCATAGTGACCGTCTGTACCTGTCCGTTAGGTCTGTTCGATATTCTGACAGGGGTTCTGTCGCGAATCAGGTTGAGAAATCAATATTACAGGAAGATGTTTTCTTTATTAAAAAAAAATTAATTAAGCCTTCATCAAAAATAAAATGAAACAAAATAAATGAACAAGTATGAACACGTACATGAGGGAAATGCATAACCATGGAGTTTGAAGAGAAAATGGGGACTTGATACAATTTGTGAATAGAGACCACTGTCTTCCTTTGCATTGTGTCTGGCTGTATGTCTTTCTTTCCGTTCGTCTAGATACATTTCTATGACATGACTAAGTAATCGATTTTTGTTGCTGTTGTTTTTGTTCTTAGTTTAGTTTTCATATCGAACAAATTACAAAGTTGCATATTCTAACGTGCAAGTACCAGGCTGTCAGTGCCCCTTGCTCTTCTCTATCTAAATGCGCGTAAATGCTCTCCGTTGGCCGCCATGCAAAATAATCAAAATCAAAGAAAAACCAGATCAGCTAAATAAAATATCCCATGAAAACTGAATTCTTGTTTTACGTCTTAACATTGGAAACAGCCTGCATGCAGCTCCAACAGTCTAACAAATATTGAACAAATGCAAACTCCACAAGAACCATATTGCGTTTGGTTCAAACTGCGGTCTTACAAGTGCCTCATTCTAAATCTAATACACTGAGAAACTTAAACAAACGGAAGACCGGACGACAGTACATCGAATTCAGAAAATAAGTGAACACTATTTCATCTCGACATTAGGCTGCTAACAGTTTCAACTAAATTAGAAATGCTATATTAATACACTGGATCTGAATCTTCCCTTTTTGGATTTGTTTAGTCCTATTTTTCATGTAATTACATCAGTGCAAATAACGTCGTTGGGGGAAATCGAAGAAAGTCTAAATGGGGCCGGGTTACGTCAGTAGGGTTGAACTGGATGCTCGAGCGCGTTTGTTCTCACCTAAACACACAGGATGTGTAAGTTAGGAGGTGTAATGTGTGGCGCCGACTTTCACACTCCATGTTTTTAAAACCTGACAAATATTGAATCCACTGGCTTATGATTCATAATTCTTTATTGATTATTTGAGTTGAGCGGTTGACCTGTCTTCGGTTACACATGATATACCTCACAGAATGTGCCATTTTAAAAGACAGCTTCACTTATAATTGGAATTGTTCAAAACTGTGATTTGAAGACGGGTGCGTATTAATGTTGGAACAGTCAGTGATCATTACAATGGTAAAGTGGAAGACATCCTACTGAGTCAAGGGAAATCACTTGAGTGTAAGAAGGAATTCAGATCAATAAACAATTTACAAATTAGGCCAAAGTCATTCGCGTAGTCCAATTTGCAGCATGCGAGTTCAGCAAAAATAAATAAATAAATTCCAAAACTCCAAATCGTTTTCTTATTTCTTCGGCTGTAAACTTCTGCACCGCGGCTGTTATCATAACCTATTTAATATAGTATGTGACAACGCAAAATATGATATAGCCTAATGTGTGTTAGCACAGACCGATCTTAATCGGTTTTACAGTGAACGTCTTTAGTTCATTTGGTTTAAGAACGGTTGCCAGTTTTTGGGCCGACCCAGGCTTTAAAAACACTCAGTAATCAAATTTGGAAAACATTGTTTTGCCACGAAAATAGGTTAGAATCGTCACAAATGAAGAGAGGGCGGGAAAGGAACAAAAATAATCCATTTAACGACCAAAGTGAGCTACGTGTAGTGGAACTCCCATAATGAATCAGTGGTCATAATGAATCAGTGTGTTTTTTTCGGTAGATCCCAATTCTGGATTAAAACCTGGCCTAAAGCATTCCTAAAATCCTGGAATAAGATACACAATGTGAAATTCAGTTTGATTCAAAGGGCTAAAATGTTATGTTTCAAAGCTTCGTTCTTCGGCCCAAATGAACAATAACTGATTAAAGGAGTCACGTGCTTTCCTCAGCAGAGAGGACTCGAAAATGAAATCGTTGGAATAGGCTGAAAGACGTAACCATATTGGTTTGTTCGTCTCTTTGTAAATACGCTTGTCTGAACTCTGGTCCATGCTTGGTAGTTAAAATATTTAAATCTACAAGTTCAACGTTTTTTAAAGTCCCTTTCAGTGGAGCCAAAGGTAACATGGCTATTTCTCGCATACGCGTAAAGCGTTTAGTAAAACAGGACTGTTTTTGTCTGTTTTTACTGATGATTATTATTGTTGCTGTTTATGTTGGAAAATGAAGAATGAGAATCCGGGAAACGCCCACACACAAACGCCCTGGTCTTTATTTCCATACTAGTTTTTAAACCTCTGTCTTGCGTTCAAAATTACAGGCTAATTCATAAGCTAATTTTAGTCTGGCCTATATGCTCATATAGAGAGTTTTCCTCAGGTGCCGTTTATATAGGCGGTCAGCGGTCTGAGGACAATGTCTCAGAACTTACTTACACCGTATTAAAAGGGGATGCAGTTAAAAGACAACAAACAAAGACAAAGGATTCTCCTCTACAACTTTTATTGTACCTCACATCCTCTGCCACTTTCAGTTAAAGAAAGCAGAAACAATGCTTAGACAACGATCAAGTGCTTCTATTGTTTGAACAACACGTTTGAAAATGCATAGGATTAACAATTTAACACCAAATTTGTGCGTAAATGCATGCTCTCTTAGTAAAGCATTGCAAAAATTCATAATAGACACAATCACCCATAAAATAGGTAGTTTGGTTGTCAAGTTTTATGCCTAAACAAGTACTTTACCAGGTAGCCAAATGACAATATAAAGGTTTAAAAAAAAGTGCTTCTGTTTAGCTATAAACAGTAATACTCACTTCCGTCAGTTCTCTCCTAGGGTCAAATTAAACAGTTTATATAGGCTACATGGGGTTTAGACAGTGCTGAAAATGATTTACATTATTATAACTAACACAACACTATGCTTTGTATCTAAGAAATTAAATGAAGTGCCTTGTTCAAGTGTATGTTTATTTGAACAAACAAAGGAGCCAACCAACTTCACTGGAAAGTTGCTATTTACTTTTGATAGCTGTTCAAAAAGGATAAGGTTCCCCAACTCTGATATTATTGAATCTTTTCATTTTCTTTTTTTACAGACAGTAACTTCATATTGTTCCACGACATCAAATGCCTATTTTCGCTGTCTGTCTCTCTCTCTCTCTCTCTCTCTCTCTCTCTCTCTCTCTCTCTCTCTCTCTCTCTCAACAGTTTATTTTTTCTCAGAATCCTCTTCTTTTGACAGGTGCGTCTCTGTTCCCTGGACGCTTTCTCTTCTTTGTTTTTCGATCTCCTCTTGTTCCGCTTTGCTGCTAGGAAACTTGTCTTTATTATTCTCTTTCTTCCATTTCATACGCCTGTTCTGGAACCAAATCTTCACCTGTCTCTCAGTCAGATGGAGAGCGTGCGATATCTCGATTCGCCGCTTGCGGGTCAGGTAAGGGTTGAACAAGAACTCCTTCTCCAGCTCTAACGTCTGATAGCGGCTGTATGTCTGCCTGCCCCGCCTTCGCCCGGCAACTGTGAAACAAGATGCACAGCTTCAGAACAACACTCATGAAATGCCAGATATCCCATTAAAAGTTTTTTTGTCAGTTTCATCAGCGGAAGAGACCTTCTCTGAAACATGAAAAGCACTTCTATAACACATTGCGCCTGCAGGTTCACATTCTGCAGTCTGTCACACACAATTCCTTGAAGACGTTGTATACATGTTTATCCTTTTATGTGGATTACATGTCTGGGCAACTTAACTGCAAAAGTGGCCTACTTACTCATCTCATACATATTAAATAAAAGTGTCTATTGCGTTAGTGGGGTCATTTTGGTTATATTCGGTGTTTATGTATACTTATAAAAGATTTGTGTTTGGCAAGTTCATTCTCACCTTGAGGTCGCATCCAAGGGAAGAGTTGTGGCTGACATTGTTCCGTGCTCTCTGGGTCCTCGCTGATGATACAGTTTGCCTTTAAACCGTAGTCACCGAACTGTGCTAAATCCTGATCTTGGCTTCCGAAAATGGTTTGCCTCTGTAACGCTTCCTGTCCATAGAGGTTGCCCGCAGCCTCTCCGTGATATGTCACAGCGCACGGGTTTTGTTGGTAGGATGCGTGGGAGAGCGCTGAAGAGCCATTATGATAAAACTCGGATAGCTGAGTAGCGTGTTGGAAGGAAGATCCACTGTTATGACCATACAACACAGCTGGTCTGGTCCCAAAGTCCTGCGCATACCCAGCACATTCATAATAGCCAGGGCGCAAAGAGTCACTTCCTTTGAATTTACTAAAGAAAGAATTTATGAAATAGGAACTCATTTTCAGGTTTAAATATAGACTTCCCTTAAATATCTGTACCTTCAGGCGTTTACATGAACTGAATGTATTTTGCGTTGAGTCATGTATCTGTTATAAAAAATGTATGAGATTAGATGAGTTTGGCTGATCCGAAATTACGCACAAATTCCACAGACAGTTATTCCTGGAGGATTCTGTTGATGGTCTCCATGACTTTCCCGGCATAGTGGTTTTGGTGAGAGTCAAGGGATATACGTAGTTTTCCTCTTATCCTCTCCGGCATTTATTTTAGGTCCTGTTCAGAGTTAGGCGTCTATCGTTGATTCCATTTACCACTCGTTTCGGCATCTCCAAACTGACAAACCGCGGGCTTCTGGTAGGAGGCGTGTGAGAGAATGCTATGAAAAGAAAAGAGAGTGAGCGAGAGAGAGAGAGAGAGAGAGAGAGAGAGAGGGAGGGAGGGAGGGGTGAGACAGCGTCTAATCCAGCCGGGTATTGTGAATGAGAACAGCAATATAAGAACATGAACGTTCCATCCTTCTCTCCCCCCTCACTGTTTCTTAAAAGCTATTCGGTTAAAAGTCGGTTGAAGATCGCACGCCTTTCCCCGACACGTTCCATACCAAGAACAAAATACAGCACTCAGTACCTTCCTTCGGTTTTTAGATATGTGCCGTCAGCGCAAATTTAAAAACAAAGCAAACGTTTACTGAAATTTGGATTTATTGACACTTTGTACTTTGGACACCTTTTGAATCAGAATGCAAGTAGATTTATTGATGTGTACTCCTAAAGTTCAACGTGTCTTTGTAACGTATTTGTACCAATTGCGCATAGACAAACAGATGTAGCCAAGGCCCCCTGATTTTTTTTTAATATAAACACGTCTATATTTTTGTAACGAATTCAAAATACAAATGGACTGTTTAATTAGGTTAACTTACTTGCTGTCTAGCTACGGGTGCGTAATACAATTTTTCACATTAATAATCTTGAATCCGAACATTCTCAACAGAGGATTCGTTTTTATTTTAAATCTGGTCATAGTGCATCCCATTTAGGCTAATGAGCGGTCGGAACATTGGGCTTTTGTTTTGTGTGTCGAATTTCGCCGTTGTTCTTCGATATCTCAGCTGATTTTCACGAGAACACTGTCGTTCAAATATATCATTTAAAATACGGCTGGGAAATCCTCTCTCAATGTATGTGTGTGTATGTACAAAAAAACCCAGAACACAAATCTCTAAAGCAACGTTGCCACCTTGTGGTAACATTGGGTAAGAACATATGTGTTCGCCGAAAGGACACAATTACGCCATTCCAAAACCCGTTTCAAAAAAGGGTTGCGCTCAATTCAAATACTTATGACAGCAAAATGTTTAAATTTCCATATTATAATTAACGCAAAATAATTATGTAAGAATAATAATTACCACAATAATAAAATAAGTAGGCTACAACATTTTTTTTTCATTTGTGTACAAACTGGAGGAAAAAAATGAAAATAAGGTGTTAAAAAAACTGTCATTGTCCAGGATTCAATACTTATTCCATGAATAATAAAAAACAAAACAAGGTTGTTTTAGCAGGAAGATTTCTTTATAACACAAATAAGGAGTCTCCTGTTTCCACCCCCGCCTTTTCTTTATCGCTCTTCACGCTGAGAAATCTAATTAAAGTTTATTGCCGTCATATTATTTTATTGCATCACCCGAAAAAAAGTCTTCGCTTTCAGTACTTCTCCCATTTGGTCCACACGAAAAGTCTGGATTTTAGCTAATGGTTTTCATTAGGCAATTATTGCCGATAAAATGACGATAAAATGTAAAGGTGGAATTTTCTTTTTCATTTAGATGTCTGGTTTACACATATTCGAAACCGAAAGTAGGCTATATGCAATATCCAGCAATCCTTATACAACGAAATATGCGACTCTTTCCCGCGAAACCCCCACGTTGTTTTTCTTAATATTGTTACGGCATTTAAATGTATAACAATTCGCGTGTTTACCAAAAAAAAATGACTACACTTAGAATAATTCACAGCCCTGAAATCAAGGTGACGCAGGCGTTATATCGTGCAAAAAGATTAAGAAGTAAAACATGAAACTTGAAAACTGGCTCTATTTTTTTTTAACTCTTTTAACTCGAAAAAATAGTCGTAGGACAGTAAAATTGATCGGCCAGTATGTAATATATATATATATACACATACCCAAAATGTATTATAAAATTAAATTAAATAATCCAAGTAATTTTATGCTTTGTTTAATATCAAATGGCACACAATATGCATTTATACATGTATTCAAAATAAATCTTTAAAATTAAAAGTGGTTAGATTCTTCAGTTTTTCAGGAAACCCCCCGCCCCCCCCCCCCCCCCCCCCACAAAGTTTTACAAAAAGTCTTTGCTACTGCTGTGACTATTTTCAGAATCCTGAACAAAGACGGATGTCCAACATCAAACCTTTCACAGAACACAAGAACTGCAGAGACTTACAGAAATATTCTTTTGCATGGGTACCAAATCAGTGCATGTATAATAATAATAATAATAATAATAATAATAATAATAATAATAATAATAATACTTTTAAAATGTGCATACTTTTGAGAGAAAATTAATGGCTAAGATATTGATTCCTTGAGGCAACATGTGAAATTTCACATTGATCAAACCCCCCTTAAAACACCCAGAGCATTAAAAGAAAGAAAGAGAAAAGAAAAAAAAAAAGGAACAAGGATGCTTACCATTGCCAAAACCTCATGTAATTTCCCACATAGCAAAATAAAAAAACACTCAAATCACTGCCCAGCGAAAGGCAAAAATCAAACACTTTACAACAGCACTGTAAAAAAAACGTTTTCATTTATGCCAAAAGCAAAAGAAGCAAGAGGGAAATGTAATTTGGAGGACGGATAGAGTAATCACATTGAGGAGGATGGCGTGCATTTCTCTGTTGGCTGTGAACAGTTTTTTTTTTAAGGGCCAGCGCCCTGGTCCGCGTTCGCGTCGTTGTCGTCGTCAGCGGCTCGGCTTGTGTGCGGGGATTTTACGGGAGGGCCTGCGGAGGCCGGGGGGGACGTCCGGCCGGGGGACCAGGGGGGCAGGGGTGGAGATGATGAACAGGCTCTGCAGGGTTTGGAGGTCAGATGACACAGGAGCACACTTCAGTTTTCCAGGGATGGGCTGCGGTACGCCAGGCGCGGCCCGAGCCCTCAACTCGGCTACAGAGGAGCTCACGCAGCTCGGACGCCCGGCAAGACAAGGACTGACTGGAACGGAGATAAAGAGAGAGAGACATAGAGAGACAGAGAAACAGAGAGAGAGAGACAGAGAGAGAGAGAAAGAGAGAGGGGGAGAGACAGAGAGAGAGAGAGAAAGAGAGAGGGGGAGAGACAGAGAGAGAGAGAGAAAGAGAGAGGGGGAGAGAGGGAAGGAGAGAGAAAGAGAGGGGGGGCGGGAGAAGAGAGAGAGAGAGAGAAGGGAAAGGAGGAGAAGTCATTATATCTTGATAGGATTAAAGTAGAACAGAACAGGAGGGATTCTGGGGTGACTTTGTTGCTGTGGAGACATGCTTGTTATTCTCTGATTTGCCCCAGTGACACTAGTCTTGAAAAATAAAACTGAAGCTGAATTAGTTATGCAACGTAAAATCTTTCAGAGACAACTGACATCAAACGCTCCTTCAAACTACTGTTAAAAATTAAGTGGAGGGAAAAACCGTTTTACACTCATCAAAATAAAGAATAAAAAAAAAGTTCAGACTATTCGATCATGTGACAGGAAAAGAGGATCTGTAGAAGAGAGATGTCTGAGCTACTCATAGTAAAAGTTCTGTCGGTTCTGGAACGCTCACATGTCCACGGGTTTCGCTGGGCGCTGGCCGTCCTCCTGAAGCTCATCCCGCTCTGGGCTTCGCCGTCTGCGGCCGTCTCCTGGTACGCGGCGTGCTGGAGGACGGAGGGTTCGCTGAGGATGAGCCGAGGCTGACCCTGGTCCAGAGAGGGCCAGAGCGTCCGCTGATGGAGGACCTGGGCCCTCTGCAGACAGGCTTTGGCCCCGGCGTGAACCGGTCGCTCGGCCAGAGTGCAGAGGGCTTTCTGCCTTCGAGACATCTCTGCAAATGACTCCAGCTGCACAGAGAGAAAAGAGGCGCCGTGAAACAACCTTTTAAGACCGCTCCCGACCCGAAAAGAAATCACACCCAATAAAAGAACAAACAAAAAATAGAATCATTGCACAGATCTGGCTGTGCACTCTGCAAACACTGCACTGTACACTTATTCAACCTTGAAACCGATCTTTTGAATGTGAAAATGTCACAGGCTTGCAATGATTACATGATCTCCAGCTGGGAGTGTATGGTTAGAAATATGTCACAGATTCCTTGCAGTTGTGTCTCATCACGTGTTCTTTTTTTTTTTCATTAAAACTGTGTTTTCATTTTAAAAAAAAATAAACAAATCCTCATATTTTTGGCAGAACATTGGTGGAGCCATCAGAGTTGGTGACAGCCCCATCCTAAAGGTTTATCATTTGAATTCAAGGGTGGACACCAACGTGTGACGGTCTGTCAGAGCCACGGGACCAGAGGTGGCAAACGCTCCACCAGCAAAACCACATCGTTTACCACACGAGACGGTCCGACCCCACCAGGTCAGATTCATAGTATCACGGCCTAGTTCTCTCTCTCCCCTACCGCTGGTCATTTTTGTGTTACTGCCTGGTTTCCTCTGCTTCCACATCTTACCATATCATTAGTTGCACCTTGTCGAATCAATCTAGTCCTGCTCTGTTTTGCATAGATGCCCCTAGTTTTCCCTGGTTTAGTTGTGTGGCATTGTATTGTCAATGTGCTGTGAAGCCTGTAAGTTCCAGGAACTGGTTGTTTTGTTCATATAAACTGAACTAACCTACGAATGTATCCAGAATCTCCTTCGGCCCGTGACAAATAGCCAGTCAGCTGCTACAGCTGTTCTATCATACCTCTATTTCTTACCCTGTTTTGTTGTATTTAGGTATTAGTGTGTGAGCTACTAGACACCGGAATTTCCCCAAGGGGATGAATAAAGTATCTATCTATCTATCTATCTATCTATCTATCTATCTATCTATCTGTCTGTCTATCTATCTATCTATCTATCTATCTATCTATCTATCTATCTATCTATCTATCTATCTATCTATCTATCTATCTATCTATCTATCTATCTATCTATCTATCTATCTTTCTACACCTCTTGGGTATTCTCATAACTAATCAAATTGGGTTTGTGGGGATTTAATTTTCCAAAAAGAATGAAAACGGTGGGGGAAATAGATTGCAGGGCATGATTTTGTTTTTTTTACATAAATTTGTACAGTTATAATGTTATGTCATTGATCACAACTGCTTTTTTTTTTTTTTTCCTTGTGATTACCGGGACCCTCGACACAGACAGCCTGGTTATTTAGCTCCTGTACCTTGTTGTTGGGCTGATCGGGGCGGTTGTGCGGAAGCCTGCTGGTCTGCTCACACGAGGGGTTGGCCGGGTGGGTGGGAGGATGGGTGTTCTGTAGGAGCCTGTACACCTGGTCTATCACTCCCAGTTCCCTCAGCAGGCTCTCTCGCTGGATCAGCCCACTTACCCTCTCATCCTCCTCTTCCTCTGACAGCTCCAGCACGGGCGTGCCGCTTCTGGTAGTTGAGGAAATGGGAGGAACCGTCTGCAGCTAGAAAAGGAGTTCGCCATTGGAAAGCGGACCATGTGCACCAGTTACATTAACACTGCCAGCAGGATTAGACTAGCGTGGGTAATTATTCATTTGGAGGGACAGTCTCCCGCAGGACTTAATTTGAGTCCTAATTCAGCGCACGTGAGTTTAATATTCAGAAGCTCCTCGGGATCCTGATTAGCTGAGTTAGATATTTCTTCATGAGGGAGACTGAAATAAAATGCTTCCATAAACCCTGCTGAGCCTCCAGGGGAGAACTGCCCACAACTTATTTATGTAATTACAACCAGAAGATCTGGCTCCCTCTGGTGGCATACTGAAATCATTACACTGTGCATCTTGTATTGGATCAAATTTATCTGTGAAATTTTCTATGACAGTTCTATCGTTCCATTAATCCTAATCACCACAAAAAAGGCAAGTGATTTTTCTTATGCTAATTAAAAACATTAAAAATGCTTATTTAAGAAAACAGATATGGACACAGATAGACGCTGAGGTTTAAATTCTAGTGACTCACAGTGAGAGAGTGTGAGCTGGAATTGGGCTGCGGGTGAATGACTGGTATTCTGCGTGGTTTAGCTCTCTCTCTCTCTCCTGCAGATTCGCCCTGCAGATCCCGCCTACGGCTCCCCTTCTTCTCTCTGTCCTTCTGCTCCTGCTTCAAACGCAGCTCCTGTAACTGCTGCCTACACATACACACCCACACACACACACACATGTACACATACACAAACACAAACACGGACACACACACACACATACAAACACACATACAGACATAGACACACACACAAACGCACAAGAAAGAAAATACAAACTCAAGTGAGGATGAATTTTTAATATATGAAAAGCATGAGCCTTATGCCGCCTCACACTTGTGCACAGTACACGTGTATGTGGGAGGTTTGGTGTGACTGAATTAGCTGAGCGCTTACCTGGCACATTCCTCTCGGGCTTTGGAGGCAGCTGTCTCCTGGAACAGAGAGCTGCTGTGTTTGAAGTATTTCTCGTACACCTCGCCACCTTCCCGAGGGAAGATCCGTCGGAAACCTCCCAGGTGCTTGTCTTCGTATTTCTGCATCTGCTCCATGCTGGCGGCCTGGCACTGCCGCAACTCCTCGCTCCTGACGCCAGGCAAAAGGTCACGATCAGACCCCAGAACTCACACCGCAGCGGCATTAATGCATTTATACATGCTTATTCATACTATTTAATCCTTCTCCACGTTTGTTCCTTTATGACGACATGACAGAGGTACTTGGATCATTTAAACTAAATTATGAATTTGACTTAAGTAAAGACATATTAGAGTTCATATAATCCACATTCACAAGAGTGAATACAGTTATAGGTGTTTGCAAAAATGTGGGTGATAATGGATATAAACAAATATGAAATGAATTTAGGGAAAGTTTTTACTCTAGGATAACACTCACAATTCAGCTGTGTATACCGTTATATCAGTTTTTTAAAGGAAAAAAAGCAGCTTTCGACTAGCTTTAAATAAATTCACCCTCTGTCACCAACGTTGGTCCTAAATTACTATGTTTCAAAGATGGTTTACTTCACAGCACAAAATGTGAAAACAAACAAATAAACAAACAAACAAATAAACAAACAAAAAACACCAACAGAAGTTTCAGCACCTCTCGAAGCACATACTCTGGAGCAGACAGTCTAGTCTGTCCTCGTCTGTCCTCTACTCTACCTGGCCTCCCT
Organism: Chanos chanos; assembly: GCF_902362185.1. NCBI lineage: Eukaryota > Metazoa > Chordata > Actinopteri > Gonorynchiformes > Chanidae > Chanos > Chanos chanos. The sequence goes on along the minus strand of NC_044499.1, from coordinate 49,055,158 downwards.
GGAGCGATTCTGCTGGAGCCTCTCTTTGACTCTGCGCTTCTCTTCCTCCGTGATCTTGCGTCGGTCGCAGGCGCCCAGATTAATTAACACCAGGGAGTCGTACAGCAGCCCGTCCTTCACCTCTCTGTCCAGGTGTGAGTCGGTGGTGAAGCTGGGCGAGTGGTTGACCTGGTCACACACATAGAGACGAGGCTTAAGTCTCCTGGCAAGCTCCTGCTCATTTAACTAATCACTGTTTTTAAACAGAGATAAAATATCACAACAAACAATATTGTCATCATGCACAAGGCTGGGCCTCTGTATGGGTGCAGTTAATACGGTCTGTGGGTCTAAGATGGCAAGGTTTCTGTTGGGAGAATCGCTGTTCTTCTTTTCCCTTAATCACAAACACTTGAAGTCACAGTAGGTGTAACCTATGTCTTCCCTATGGACGCGGCTGATTTGGTCTATGAGGTTAGTGGTACAGTGTAAAGTGTTTGAATAAATGAAAACCGAGCCCTGACAGAGCAGGTCCTGACCTCCAGAAGCCAGGGTTTGAGCCTGTGGTCAAGCAGCACGTCGAAGCCGAGGATCTCGAAGCAGGCGCTCCCTGAGGCGTGGTTGGGGAAGCAGGTGTGGTAGTTGTGTTTAAGGATGGGATGGGCGGAGATCAAGGTCTTAATAATTACATCTTCAATATCTGCCCACATCTTGTCTGTGTCATAGCACATAGACTCCAGGTGCTTGCTAAAGGTGGACAATTTCCTGTGAAAGAATGAATGAATGAATGAATGAATGAAGAGAGAGAGAGAGAGAGAGAAAGATAGATAGATAGATAGATAGATAGATAGATAGATAGATAGATAGATAGATAGATAGATAGATAGATAGAAAGAAAGAAAGAAAGAAAGAGAAAGAAAGAAAGAGAAAGATAAAATAAATATAACATACACTCAAAACTGCCCAATATATTTAAACTTATATGATGTTGTCATGTTAGATGGAAGTACTGCAAGTTTTCAAGCAGCATCCTGTCATTGTGACAGATCATTTAAATACTACTTTGTCACAGTTTTGCACTTTCAATTGAAGAGAAACAACAGGGAGTTGCAAAAAAAAAAGTTCTAGAGCTGCATGTAGAGCTCAGTTCGGATAAACCAATGAAAAGCCAGCTCCGCTCCATCAAGCCACTGGGACAGACTAACGCTGAGAGAGTACCTTTTGCTGCCTGTGTCATCATCGCGTACAAAATTCTCGCTGTGCTTGTTGATGGCGTAGTTGGTAAGATGCATGCACACGTTGTCCTTTACAGGACAAAACAAGGAGAGAAAAAAGAGGAACAGTGTCAGTGCATGCAGAAGCCAAGAAAATATTACACCTCTAATTCAGCGCAGAGGCAATATGTTATATTATAGACTTTATATTATTTTACTGGAACGCTTCCCACTGCGTTAGGCGCACGGGAACTGTTTGAGTTATCAAGTTACGCTCAGTGCCGACATACAGCACTGAACACATCAGACCGTAGGACAACTCAAAAGCATTCAGATATTTCGTGTTCAGTCCTATGGCTGTGTGTGCGATTGGAGACTGGACTCACCAGATTGCTGTTTGTGGGCTCACAGTACTGTGTGGTGCAGAACCGAGCCAGCCCCTCTTCGTACATGAAGATGCGGAACGGGTCGCAGCTGGTCACCAGCACATAGATACGCAGGTCAAACTTGAACCCATCAATTATGAACGGCTATGGGAACAAAAAAAAAAATTCTGACGTTCGGTCATTTTTTTTGAACAGGCAATTCTTCTAAATATTTAGATTAGTCTATACAGTCTATAGTCTATAGTCTTTCATTTACGATTAAGTTATTATCTGTTTTCTCTTAAAGTAGATATAGTTCAAGAGAGCATCCATTGATAGTGGTCTCACCTTGGATACATACACCTGGCAAATCATGTGTTCCCCTGGATGAATGTCCTTATTGGACTTGGTGAGAAAAATACCACGGCCTTGGCAACCTGAATCTGGCTTGCAGATGAAAGTCTTGTGCTTTTTGGCTCTGGTATAAGCCTGAAAGTCACTGTAACTGCACAACAATATTTCAACAGTGAAGGTCTACTGCTGCTGCTGAAGGGTCACATGACTATGCGACTATCGCTTCTGCTACTCTTCTAGTTCTACTATAAGTGCTACAACATTAATTCTACTGTCACTACGTCCATAACCCTTGCCTCAGTGAAATGTGCTGCAGAACTCACTCGGCTGGCAGGCACCACGTGCGGGGGAAGATGTTGTAGTCTTTGGGGAAGAGCTTTGACATGCGATTCAGGTTACGAGCAAGCAGATCTTTCCTGCAGATCTCACTCATGCCTGGAAAATGGTTGATTTTCTGCGTTTAGGGACAAAAACACATTGAGGTGCATGTCCTCGAGAACGTGCAGTCAGAGAACATAAACAACAACAACAACAACAACAATGATAAGGATGATGAAGATAATAATAATAATAATAATGATAATAATAATAATAATAATAATAATGAGTAATGATAAGAGTAGTAATAATAATAATAATAATAATAATAATAATAATAATAATAATAATAATAATAATAATAATGAGTAATGATAAGAGCAATGATAAGAGTAATAATAGTAGTAGTAGTAATAATAATAATAATAATAATTATAATGAAACACCCAGAGACTGCGGGTCAAAAGGAGAAGCGACAGGACACTGAAAGATACGGACCTGATAACGTTTCATGTCCATGACTCTATCCAGAGACACAGAGTAATCGGTCCAGTACAAAGTCCACTCCTCTCCCTCTGCAGCCTCTCTGAGGCCGTATCTGTGGGCCGCACGCCGCACTTACAACAGGGAGAGGAAACCATTATAACAGCAGAAACCGCTGCTTAATTAATCCCTGAACATTAAAACCTATTAAAAGCTTCATCACCGCGCCACTTGTCCTCTGAGAAGTCGGCTAAACAGTGAATGTGATGTGTGTGTGTGTGTGTGTGTGTGTGTACAGTGTTTTACATTTAGAGAGAAAGATACTCACCACTCTCATATTTACAGTTGGTGAGATTGATCCACAGTCATCTGGAAGAGAAGGAGACAGACATATGGACAGACATGTGCCTCGCTCTCAACTCCCAACTTAGCTTATCTTAGCTTATCTTCTCCAGTTTCCTCATTTCCAATATATGTTTACGAGAGCACAAAGAAGAAAACCACTCCGGATCTACAGAGATGACAGCCTACTATTCATTTCACTGGTTGTCTGTTTAAAATATGATTGACAGTTTTACATGGTTTCAGTTCAGTTCATGCCCCTTGTGTCAGCTGCCCTCAGAGCTTCATAGACTAGAGTGAAATCAGTTCAGTGCACTGCCTTGTCCCTCTGGGCCTACATTACTCTCCTCACTGCACTGTTATTTCCTGTGGTTCAACACTCATTATCACAGTCCTACAGAAAAAAAAAATCAACGATATCATGCCAAAATACCCAGTGACGAGTTTTAAAAGTTAATAAATGTTACACAATAGGTGCTCAAATTGAGTCTTTAACAGTTGTCAGCATCAGTTAGCACTAGGTTGACATCTTACGGCTTCCTTTGTCAACCAACCACATTCCGTTTTCGACTGGTTACAGAACGCACATATCTATTTCCCAGTTTAAAAACTGGCCTCTCATTAAGATCAAAGGCAGCAGGATTTCAGCCTTTCAGGACTGGACTGGACAACACCCCTTGTTTACACTTTACACCGTCATAAACTTTTCAACTCTAATTATAAACGTCACTGAAACAATCTAAAAGATGAATATGAGTATAAATTAGAGGGGGTATGTGGTCAGACACCGCGTTCGAGTACATAAAGATAAAATCCAAACCTAAAAAAAATTCAAAAATCAAACACGGTGATTATAGTCTGAAATTATCTTAAACAATTTACCTCTTCTTCTTTTTCTTTTTCCTCTTGTTCTCCGTTAACGGGGGAGTCGGACTGGAGACCTCAGGCTGGCTGTCACTCCCCCAACCTTCACCCTCTTCCCCTGCCTCGTGCTCAAATTTAATCTCTTCATCCTCACAATCTGCCAGCAACTCCATTCTGACGGAGAGATCAATACAACTGCCGTCAACAGCAGTAGATAAATACACATGCATGGCAAGCAATTATTGAGCTGGTACGGTGATATAACAAACAGAATACTGAGGGATGTTATAGCGTAGCTATGATTGTTCCATGTCACAATCCCCACAATGAAACTCAATCAACTATATCGTAAACACAGGTTGTAAGTCTGCAAAGAGGGGCTTAGCATCACGTTTCTGTCTCCATTTCCCTTGTTGAGTGAGTACTCTATCTGTCACCATGTCACTCCACAGAGGGCACCCATGCATAGCCATGTGAATACAGGCTACAGAACTTAGGTGGACTGCTTTTCACAAGAGCATTTGGAGACATCTGCAAGTTTCATTTTTTTTTATATTTATATATATTTCAACAGTCTAAGGCTTCAGACATTCATTTTGGTCCTAAGGGTACGAGATACAGTGACTGCTAACAATAAAAGAAGCACTTAAGAAAATGAGGGATTCAAAGAACATTGAAATGTGATTCCTGAACTATTTAACAGAGGGGTGATTAAATGGAGCATGGTTTTGAGGAGCTTAAAGGATGAAAATAGTTCAGCAATTTCCGGATGTTTCATGGGGAGCACTCCGAAGGCCTTGTGGTCAAAAGTACACACGCTTCAACCATGTTGTTTTTTTTTACATTGCTTCAAGGAGCAAAGCAAAACAGATGAGCAACTCTGAACCAAGTGATTGCAACACATCAAACTAACACAGGCGATGTCATCAAGAACAGCCAGTCAAAAACCTCCGAGAAAGGAACGCTAAGGTTGTGTTTTAGAGCAAATGCCCCTTACTTTACCCTAGACTGCTCTTTTATTGGTGAGGGGGTAAAAATAGAAAAACTCACAGGATCAGATGAGTGATCCTCAACCCTGCACTCTGCAGACAAGCACATGCAGACAAGAGAATGCATGGTATAGGCCAAGCGTAAGCACCAGGCCTGAGCGTTTGTTTACTGTAGTGAAGTGAAGGGGTTCTAACATACCTCAGGTCCATTCAACCCTGCAAAGGGGCAAGGTAAACGTAAAGGCACAGAGCACAAAACAGATAAACACGAAGCCATTCTGAGCGATCCACTCTGGCCTGTCAGTGCCCACACTGAACTTCAGCATTCATTGAATGGTTTGATGGGAGATTCTGGAAAGACGCATGAAAGTTTTTTTTTTGTTTTTTTTTAACAACCAAACTCAAATTAATGGAACTTCTTGAGCAATAACTGGCGTCAAAGCCCTAAAACGGTTTCAGATACTTGCAGAATCTATGCGGTCAAGGCACAACGAAAGTGGACGAGAAACCGACCCGGCACCCTATTAAGGCACATGTTGGCGTTTCTTTTATTTTGGCAATTACATATTCCAGTTACAGAGCCTAACCATTACATGAGCCGTCAATGCCTGGGTCAGGCCGAGGTCGTCTCCATAGCGAGTGTCTAGGGCTGAGTGCCGGTTAAGCAAAAGAGAGAAGGGAGATCCCTTCAGGCCGCAGGAGGCGACGGTGCCAGGTAACAGTATTCTGATCCAATGATCTGGATAATCCTGACCGTGAACTCTCGCCACCGAGCTGAGCTCAAACGGCCCACTGACCTAACCTGGGTGTAATGTTACCACGTAATATTCTAGAATCTGCTTCATACAGGCCTCTGCAGTCCTTGTACCACAGCTCTGATCCTTGGATTAAGTCTAGTTCGTGTAAATGTTGCATTTGTTAGTTACTAATTTGTATCACTATTGCATTTATATTTGCATTTATTTATTATATAGAAAATAAACATACATTGAAAAATAGAAGAAAAAAAATACAAACATAAACTTGCAAAAGATAAATAATGTAGAAAAAAAAATAATATGCTTTTACTTAGAGAGTCAGTCTTACAACACTGCACCAAAAGCATCACGGACAAGCACAGATTCCACGTGGTATATTTTATGCATTCTGATTATATACAAATAGCCTATACCAAAAGGCACACTCTACTTACCAGCAAAACAAAAAAACTAGACACTCCTCTGTGGTACGTTTCTGTGGTATGTTTCATTTCAGTGGCTTTTTTTTGTTTTTGAAACCTTTGAATGTGGGGGCAAAGGGGACTTATGAAACATAACTGATTTCTGTGGGAGCACTGACCTGTTAAGAACAGCAGTAATCTGGCAACGCTCGGAAAGGACTCCTCTGATGTCTCTAAGACTCCAAAGATGATCCTGCACTCCCTCGTCAGTCTTGTCTGTTTAGGCGAACATCGGCCTGTCCAGCTGAGTCCACCACTCTGCGCCTCATGTCCGTCTCAGTGATGACCTGTAATCCCTGACAAAAAGGAACAAATTCGTTTCCTCTGTGTTGGGCTGATCCATCTCAGATAGGCTTACATCTTGACACACTGCACCGAATAGGTCGAATGACAAGTTACAAGTCCCAGAGACATAAACTTGATACGTGTAAAGACACGGAAAGAATAATGAACAGGAGTCAAGCCAAAATCCAGAGAGAGGGATAATCCCTCATACGTGTTAAAGGCAATCAGAGAAGTGGTTTGGCATCCCTAATGGTCGAAGTCTGTGCGGGGATATCACATATGAAAATGACCTGGCTCGCATCAGAACGGAGTTTGATATATTAGTGAGAAAAAAATAACAATGTCTCACTGAATGAGAGTAAATAGGATTAATTGTGAACGAGGTATGAGGTATCTAGATGTGTATTAGAAATGTACTTGATTCATTTTGAGACGCCATACAAAACACTCGCTATGCACGCTTGCACAATCAACGGGCAAAACCCAACAAAAAATAAATAAAAATAACGGGAGAAAAGCTGTAGATAATTTTGTTCAATGGGTGGAGAAATTCCAGCAAAAGAAAAAAAACAGGTACATTAGCCAAAGGAGGAGGAAATTAATCAGTAAACTACAAAGTCTCTGTTGTAGTCTAACCTAAAGACAGAAAAGTAGGCATTATATCAGCAAAACGAACAACTGAAAAGTGTCACATTGTCTTGTCATCACGTTTAAGAGACTTCCACCATCAGCGACAGCGTACTACAGTGTGTTCTATGAACTATAGTCAACAGTGGTTTTAAACGTTCTTCGAGACAGCACTGAACTTTAATGTTTTAATATCAGAAGTTGATGTAACAAAATATTTCCCACAGTGACTTGCAATCAACGACTTGGGAACGCTGTGACGACGTTTTGCAAATAAAAGGTTTAGAGCATTTCCAATAACTGCCTTTACACCACAGTGCAACGTACAAATAAAACCATGACAATGTGATTTAGATTTGCCGAAGTTTGCTTCTAACCAGCGAAACTTTCAAGAAAGTTTGCCTCAAATCAAGACGCCTGTCACTGACACTTTGACGAAGCATCAACTTTTACAGCAAAATACGCTATCACGTAAATAATCGTCAAGCAAGATAAAATGTCACTTAAATATTGATTACTAAAATAATGTATTCGTAAACAAGCATTTCATGTCGCTTCAACGACAGAAACTGTAGCGTGCATAGCCCTAACGAGACTCAGTTGCTATGGCAACTCAACGCTAAAAATGATAAACAGATTAGCAACCTCTTTGGTAAGCTTAACTGTTAGCTGTCAGTACCCGAGATATTTCTATAGAAATACGACACAAACACTTAACAGAAAATACCCACCTCTTGCAATGAAATAAAAACAGCACGAACTATATCGCTAGTGCAATAGGGATTTGTAAAGGCAGCCAGCCTTCCAACCTCTTCCCAGTTAGCTTTTGTTACTCTGTGTTGCAGGTCAAGCGAACGCTTTGGCATCCAATCACTTCACGGTATGGGTTCTTTTATTTTGATTGGCTCCTGGCTTGAGGACTCACTAAAAGTCACCTAAGTGTTCTCCACTTATACCCAAATTTACAAGAGATATTAACCTGTGATATTTTCCTGATATCGTAAGGCTAACAAAATCTTCCGTGCATGACAAATGATGTAGCGAAGTCAGCTGATCAGTGTGAAGCGTGCTGCTGCATCGGGTTGAACAGAACGTGACTAATTGGCTTGAGAGCCTTTAATTGATGTCACCTAACACCACGACAGAAAACCAACGCGACATCTCCGTCCGCTCCGCATTGTTCTTGCTGTAGTTTTGTGCCTAGTTGTACAAATCGTTACCTTGTCCTCAGAAAAAAAAAACAAGTCCTTGTTAACAATAACAAAAAGAGACAAAATTTTTGGTCTTTTTATTCAACTGACTTTTTGTTTTAATCTTTCAAGTAAAACAATGTGGAATTACAAGGGAACAAAAAAAGGAATGTAACAAATTAAAGACAAAATCAAAAAAAAAAAAAAAAAAAGGAAAAAAACAAAATAAAACAAAACAAAAACATAAGACCGTCACCATAGTTTTACCCATTCCCTCAAACATCACTCTCCCCAACAAGCAAGGATAAAGACAAGCAACATTACAGATGAACTGAGTGCCAGTTTTTTTTGTTTTTTTTTGGCAAAGCTATTTTTTCCCCAAAAAAAGTTCTGTCAGGTGCTTTTTTTTTGTTTGTTTTTAAGGTGAGTCCTTTAATTTAAAAAGGAACAAATGAGAGAAAGATGGTGACAACTGCAAAATTACATTGACAATGCACTTTAAATTTGGTTGCATTTATACATAAATTCACCTCTTGATTTTTTTTTTTTTCCTCCTCCGCCAACGTTTAGCACTAGAAATGTCCGCCACTCAAACTCAATTTCCTTAACCAAAGCGAACGGGGATTCCCACCCACCCACGTGAACAGGCACTCTCTCATTCTCTCGTTTTATCACACCGATTCAAGATTCTGTCAAGATAAAAATTTAATGACAAAAAAGTAGACCATAATGACCGAAGAAAAGCTGATGAGGTTTTTTTTTTTTTTTTCCTCTTCTCCCGTTTCTGTACTGCCAGAGAGTAAATGAAATAGCAAATTGCAAAAGATTCATCACAAGCCCAAGAGACACACACACATACTTCGAGCTTAGGAAATGCATTGTGTGAGGTACCAGTGAAGAAGTAATTGATTGAAATTGATGTTTAAAAAAAAAACAAAACAAAAAAAAAACTACACCACATTTCACTCCAATGCATGGGACATTATATCAGATGTGCAAATGAGGAAGAATGCAGGCTGGATTTAAAAAGTAATGGACAGAAAAACGACACAAGACAAGGAGGTCTGGAAAAATGACAAACTCCAGCATAGTGCAGCAAAAAAAAAAAAAAAAGTCACATTTACAGACCTGCCCTCTTCTTCTATACCCTGGAGGATACCACATAATATTCTCACCTTGTCAACTGACTCAAAACAAACATTTTTAAGGACAGCTGACAAAACATGTTCCAAAACGCCAACTTTCTAAAATCTTCCAACATATGATACAACCTCCATTCAATCTTATGAATGTAGCAGAATGTTGTTTTTTTTGTGTGTGTATGTGTGTGTGTGTTGTCCATCAATAACTTCTGTAGCACAAGTAAACTCTTTATAAAGGGTACAATCTAAACGACCCATCTTTTAACACATACTTCTTAGTATTCCAGTCTTTAAATGATTACAGTACATAGTGTGAACTAAAAATAAACGCCCCCATTGCCTCATCTTCTCTGAAGTCCCAAAAAGTCCTCTAGGTATAGTGAGACACTGTCCGTGGTGAACTCTTACCGACAGGACTTGCAATGCCACAAATGTTTTTTTTTTTTAAGTTTGGTGCTCTCACAGCCTCCAGCCTCCACAGTTCATCGCCTTCTCTTTCGTTGTCTGAGCTTTGTCTTTATTCTCTATCTATACTGAATATGGCTGAACTGGACAGGGTTCAGAAAGCTCTCGCTCTTCCTCAGCTTTTTTCCCCCCATCCCATGTTACGGAACAGAATGGCAACTTTTTGAGAACTGAGATAGTTCAACTCTTTCTGCCCTCTCACAACAATGCAGTCATCATCCCCTTGTTTCCATTTGTTCATACAAATACTATACATACATACATATATATATATATATATATATATATATATATAGACACATACTCTCTTTGCCCTGCCAATCATGTCTTGCTGTGCCTTTGCTGGGTGGAGGAAGAGCGAGTGTTACTGGCAGGGGTTCGAGCCTGTGCTGCCGCCAGAGCAGCCACACTGCGTAGCACCCTGTCAGGGGTTCCTTCGCTGGACCCAGCGCTCAGTTCCGGTCTGTCTTTCTTCTGCGACCTCCTCTCTCTCCTGCTCTCCCGCCCACGGCCTTCTCCCCGTTTCCTCTTGCCTCTTTCCGTCTCGCTGCCGGAGGAAGGGGCTCGAGAGCGGGAACGCGGGGGGCCCGTGCTCTGGGAGCTCAGGCTGTGAGTACGCTGGCTGCTGTTACTGCTGCTTCTGCTCCTGCTGCTCCCCGCGCCCCTGTCGCTGCTCACGCTGCTGCAGGCGCTGTGGCCTCTCGGCGACCTGGCGGCCTCCCTGTTCTCGTCCTCGCCTTCCTCCCTCTGTTCCGAAGTCTTTCTCTTGTCCTCTCTCTTGGCCCTTTTGTTGTCGGTTTTGAGCGGGGGCAACAAGCTCCCGGGCCGCTGCCTGGTGGAACGGGCGGCCGTGTGGCTGGAGTCAGAGGTTTGGTGGGGGGGTTGGGTGGGTGTCTGTCTGCCGCTGCTCCCTCCCTTACTGTTGCAAGAATTTGTCAGCGGGGAATCCTGCGAACCTCGGCTTTTGGGTCTGGCGTTCTTTTCAGACGACAAAGGAGACCCAGCGTGTTGCACGCCGGCGCTGGCCTTCCCTCTGGGGCCTGGGCTGGGGGTATCAGGTCCCCTTCCTCTCATCGCTAAGAGCTTGGCAGCAGCATTGAGAGCGGAGCAGCGTTTGCCTAGGACTTCAGGTTCCGGGGAGAGGGCAGGTGTTACAGGAGTTGAGGTGCTGGACTGTGAGACAGACTGAGGACCTGAGGATTTGCGGGTGACCCTCACAGACGTTTCAGTGCTGGATTTCTTTCCAGAGCTTCTCCTCTGTTTAATTACATTATCCCCTTTGACATTTTTTGCCTCCTTTTCCAATATCCTTTGTGCTGAGCGCGTAAGCCGTTTCTCGTTCCTTTCCTCCGAGTCTCCCGAAGAAGAGGAGGAAGAGGAAGAGCGAGACCGCCCTCTTTGGGAACGTGCCGCAGGCTCGTCTCCAGCATCACCTGTTGCGTCTCCTTCTGTGGTACCCTCCACTGCGTCTCCTTCTGTGGTACCCTCCACTGCGTCTCCTTCTGTGGTATCCTCCACGCGTTTCCTCTTGGCAGGCATTCTGCTCTTCCCAGTCTTCTTTGACAGGGAAGAACGAGTTCCCGACGACGACACAGAAGAAGGAGAGGAGGAACGGGCAGACTCTTGACTGCTCTGCCTGCTGATGGGTCTTTTCTTGGCGGAAGTTCTGTTCTCGCTTTCGTCTCTTTCCCTGGCCCCGTCTCCGGCCGACACGGTTCCGCCGTCGCCCCCGGAGGACACGCGGGCGTCGGTCTCCGTGACCGGCACATTCTCCACTTTCCTTCTTTTGGGCCGAGATTCGCTTCCGTCTCCCTCCCCTTCTTCGACCGTCCGCCCATCCTTTTCCGATTCCTCGACCTCCATTTTTTCCTGTGTCGTCTCAACCTCGATTTTCACTTCCGAGTTGGTCTGACCCTCTGGGTTCTTTGCCTGAGTGACTGCGTCATCAAGAGCGGGTGAGGATTGTCGGGGCACACTTGTCGCAGGGCTGGATGCAGGCGGGTGTTTGGAGGTAAAGACCGTAGTTTTGTTATGTGTTGGCAGGGACTGTAGGGATACTGTAGCCTTTGAAGACTGTGGGGACGCTATGGTTGTTGGACTGGGTGTAACAGAGGGTTCGGTAGACTTTTGGATGGGGGTAGGTGAGGCCTCCGCAGAGCCAGTAGTTGGTACTGAAGGTTGTGTAGATGTCTGGCTTGGTGATGGTAGCTTTGAAGCTGTAGTTGTTGTGCTGGGATTTAATGACGGTTGTGTAGACTCTGGGTTTTGTGTCAGTTCGGTTGAGGATTGTGGAATTTGTGGATTCAAACTCGTTTGGTCACATGTGGGCGTGATCTGAGGGGAAGCTGTCGTTGCTGTACTGCTTATGGTTACAACTTGTGAGAAAGATGAAGTCGCTGGGTTGGTTTGTGAGACAGCAGGTGGTGATCTCAGTGTTGGCGTTGAAGCAGGCATAGGGTTCACGTTTGTAATGTGCTCACTGAGGTTGGCGGGCAGTTGTAGTGCAAGTGTGGAGGTTACATTGGTCTGAATGGCATTTGGCGTAGAGGTGGTCTGTGGTGCTGCTGTAATGGTGGCGTTGATCTGAGGGTCAGTGGGAGAAGCCAATTGTGAGGGAAGTGTAGGGTTTAGGTTACTCTGAACATCACTGGACAATGGTTGTGTGACAGTCAAAAGAGTTGATTGGACCTCAGAATGACTGGGTTTGGGGCAAGATGGCGCTGACGGTGTAGTGGTTAGGTTGGTCTGAGAGTCTGCAACAGGTAGTTGGGTGGAGTCAGCAGCTTTGACAGGTGCAGCCGTCGGGGTTTGGATCGGGTCTGTTGCCGTAAGCCTCTCTGAGCGGGGCTCGGGGACAAGAGACCGGGTCTCAGGCCCTGCGCTGGAGCTAGGAGGGTTGGACCTGGGAGAGGTAGGACCAGCCTGTTGCAGACTGGACAAGGATGAGGTTGTACTTTGTTTCGGTTGTTGTCCGTCTCTAACAGTTCCCGCAGGGGTCGTAGCAGATTCTTTGCGGGGACGACCTCGTCTTCGTTTGGGCGAGAGGGGTGGGCTCTGCTCTTCGCTCGCAGACGTCCGTGGGGGAGAGGCTTGCTGTTGTACAGGAGGCTCCGGTGCCCTTGGCGGAGTCTTAGGGGGTCTACCTCTCTTGCGTTTGACCGGCGCAGTGGTCACGTTGACATCAGCAGGAGCCGGAGGGGAAAGGCTGCTGCCATCCTTGGCTGCACCGGGATCTTGTTTGTTAGGGAAGTTCGGAGACAGGCTCCTTCGCCGGTCCACCCCTCTACCTCTACCCAGGTACTGCTCACCTAACTGCGCCGCCATGCGAGACTCGGTTTCCAGTCGTCTGCGTACCGGTAGGTTCCGAAGGACGGGCATATCTGGTGAATGAGTGGGAGAACAAGGGTGGTATCCCCTCCCAGGACTTGAAGGCAACGTCGGTGAGGCTTGGTCCTGCACCTGTTGTGTCTGAGGGACATTTGAGGATGGCGGGCTTGATTTAGATGAGACTCCTTTCTCTTTTGAAGTCTGACTTCTGTCTGGAGAGACAGGTGCTACGTCAGGAGCACAGTCCGGATGTTCGGTCTCCTCAGAGGACCCTTCGGTGTGCACTCCTCCACTTCCGCTGCCTCCTCTCCTCCTCCGCCTTGGCTCCTTCTCTTCCACCACTGTGACCAGGCGGCCGGGAAGCTTACGGAGGACTTTGGCGGAGGGGGAATCTTCCGGAAGGCCCCGGAGAACCTCTCCGTCGGCAGATTGGCGCTTACGCGGCGAGCGAGAGAGAGCAGATGACAGGGTCGGAGAGAGAGGTTGAGAATGCTGAAGGTCCTGTTCTTGCTCCCTGCCATCATGGTCTGGCTGATGTTCAGGGGAGCATATGGAGTCCGAAGACATGGACCCTCTCCTCTCTCTCCTGACTTGCTGAGGAGTATCTGATTTTGCCTCTTTCTTTAGCTCCTCACCACTGTCTCTGTGAGCAATGACTGAAGTTGCGGGAGAGGCAGCATGTCCACCGTGTGCTCTTTCTGCTGCACGAGACGTAGCAGCCGAAAGCTCAGAGCCGGAGGGAGAGTTAGGCTGGTGGGATTTCCCACCAAAGTCCTTGGGAGGGGACGAAGGTCTCGACGAATCGGAGACACGGGGTGACGTCTGGTTCTGTTCCGTTCGGGACGGGGCGGCGGACGCCGTGGGTTCTTTGGTTGTCCCTTTCCCGCGTAGACCACTCCGTAGCCTGTCGGGCGTTTCTCGAGGAGGGGGCGACTTCAGTGTGGAACTAGCTGCTGGAGTCGCGCGGCTTGCGTTGGGTTCGGAATTCTGCGACCCCAACCTTCTTCCTCTCTCCTGCTCAGGCGATGGACGAACAGGAGAGGTGTCGTCGTCCGTCCTCGCTGGGGTCCCTCTGAGCCTCCCGCTGACCCTCGTGGATGGTGCGCCCTTCTCTTTGTGTTTACGTGTGCGACGAGCAGGCGTGGGTTGAGTAGGTTCTTCAGCAGTGAGATGCAATAAGTCGTCCTCGTCGCTGTCTGACGACTGATGCAATTTTAAGCCCTCCTCCTTTGCCTGATCCAGGCCCTTCCTGGCAGCTTCTACCTGCTCCTACAATAAGCAAACAAACTGGTTAGCCCTCAATGCTTAACAACAACAACAACAACAACAACAACAACAAAAAGGTCATGTGACTAGCAACAAAACTCAAAGTATTTTCTTCAACGATATTAAGAACGTTTTAAACGCTTGCACACAAATGCTTACCTCTGCTTGTTTCAGCTCCTCTTTACAAATGTCTTCGAGAGATGCCTCCAAGAAATTCATGGCATATCGCTCAATTGGGGTAAGCTGTTGAGAGAAGAATCATCAGAGATCAGACAAGGAGAAATGTAATGCCCACTGTGCACTGTTTGATCAGAGTACACATAACCATCATATGTCACCTGTTCTACAAGAGCAGCAATTTCCTGCTCGGCCTTGGAAAGTTCTTCTTCTTCCTGATCTCGGCCAATCCCCTCCCCACCATCGTCCAATGGGATGCTTTCGTTGAACTCTGCAAGTTCAGCCACTTGTTCAGCCTTGGCTTGGGAGGCAGCCACTATGTCTTCTTCATCCTCTGCACGACACAAGGCCTGACAAAAAGAACAACCAATGAGAGGAGACTTAGACCTATGGTGAATAATTTTATGGTGGTCTAGATGCTTCAAATGACTCCACTTCACAGCTGGTTTAAAATTTGCCATCTACTAAGCTCCATTCTGCAATCAACTGTTCTTGACTGTGGCTGATCTGAGTTCTCTTCTGAAAAGAGAACTCAGATTTTAGTCTTAATTTTACCTGTTCTAGTATGGTGGTTTTTTGTTTGTTAATAGCCTCTTCTTCCTCTGACGAAGGCATGTTCACCTCGGCCTCCTTCTTCTCTCCCTCAGAGACATCAAACAGCTCACGGATTGTTTGCTGCAAAGACACAACACCATATTGGAACACTGACCATCCTTCAACCAAAACCAAAAAGAAAAAAACAAAAGAGAGAAACCGTACCTGTTTAAAGAAGGCGGTGGTGAAGTTTCCTCCTTCGATAGCCATATCTCCCAGCATCCTCTTCTGGTTCGCTTTCTTCAGGATGTTTTCCTCTACTGTGCGTTCGCTGATCAGCCTGAAAGGGAACACATCATTCCGACAACAAAGACACAAGTTACTTTTTAGACTTAAAGCATACACAACAAAAATAATTCAATACAAATTTAAAACTCAGTCGGAACTTGACAGAGGTAACACATTATTTGCGTGGTGGTACAAGAATGCGATCCAGTAATCAACTGTGGGTTTGAAATTCCAAGTACCAACGTTCACTGTCAGTGCACCCTTGAGCAAAGCATTTAATCCTCGACCCTGACAGTGGCAACTTTAAGTTGCTCTGTATAAGAGCATCAGCTAAACGCATAAATGGAAACGGAAATGATTAAATACAGGCAGGAGGAGTATTTGTAACACTGTGCGGCACCTGTAGATGTGGACATCTCTGGTCTGACCAATACGGTGGCAGCGATCCTGAGCCTGCGCATCCATGGTTGGGTTCCAGTCACTGTCGTAGAAAACGACCGTGTCTGCCCCGGTCAAGTTAACCCCCACGCCGCCGCTACGGGTCGACAGGATGAAACAGAAGATGCGGCGGTCTGCGTTGAAACGCTCCATCAGGGCCTGAGCGAGAGGGAGACGTGAAACAGATTCAAAACTGCTTCCTTACGTGGGAATAAGGCTGAGGATCAGAATCTCAAAACTCAGTTTCAGTTCGAGGTCGTTTTTCACCTGCCAACATCTCACACATCTTTATTACGGACAAATCGTATTTCAAAAAGCGGTGGCCCGTCAGGGACAGAGGCTCAGAGGGCCGCCGAGAAATAAGACACGTTAACTCATCAAAAACAACGATGAACGCTGACGGTCTGCCGTGGGCCGCCGAAGTCTACAGGCTGCTCCGAAGGCCCGCTCACCTGTCTCTGCTCCACGCGCGTGCTGCCGTCCAGCCGTAGGTAGATGTGTCCGTGGTAGTTGAGGAACTGCTCCAGTATATCCAGCATGCGCGTCATCTGAGTGAAGATGAGCACTCTGTGACCTTCTGCCCTGAGCCTCCTCAGCAGGATATGAAGAGTCTGTAGTTTACCTACAAACAAAGGAAAACCCATCACAGTTACCGTACGCAACTGCGCTTGCTTGTGGTCTCTCTCTCTCTCTCGTTCTCTCTAAAAAGGTTTCAGTGAAACTAAGATAACACAGAAAAAGCTACTGTGTAACTATCGTCCTCTACTACCTTCAGTAGAGCAAATCTGAGAGAACAAATAAACTATAACTTTGCAGAAACAACAATGAGCGTTAAACTTGTACAATAACTTCTACAATAATCATCATGCAGGTTGGGCGAGTCTTACATCACATTCCAAGAACGCCCAAAATCAAACAACGCAGCGGCTCAGGTCCGGTAAAGACAAGGTAACACACACACACACACACACACACATAATCAGAGAAACTGTGAATGGGGTGACTCACCGCAGTCGTACTGAATAAGCCTGAGGTCTGGGAACTGCGTCCTCGTGTTACACTGGATACGGTGGAGACAGTGAGTCAGAGGCGTGACTTTGGAGGACAGCATGGAAGAGAATACTGCCTGCTGGTGGCTGAGAGAGGGAGGAGGGTGGCAGCTGTGGATGGTGATAGGTTTAGCCTCCACGGGAGGGATGACGAATGTGAACCTAGAGAGAGTGGAAGCAAGAAACAGGGGAAGTTTAGTCCAAAATGAATATTAAATAATAATAAGTTTATTTAGAACCCAACATCACTATTTATAGTCTCAAAGGGCTTTACATGTCTATAACAAAGTCAAATCAAAATTATATTATGCATAAGTTCGAGAAAATAGATAAATCTTTAGTCTCGTTTTAAAGGTATGGAGAGAGTCTGCCTCCCTAACTTCTGTAGGTAAACCATTCCAGAGGAAGGGTTAAAAAAACAAACAAAAAAAAAAACAACACCACAGTGTGCCATCACTGGAAATGTCACCTTACTACACAAGACACTTTAACGACACGTCAGCGAAATTATGTCAGCGCTTTAGTAAAATTCTCATCTCGTCTTAACGCCAACTTAATCATTGATCTAAACGCGGTTAATGCGACCTGATCTAAACGCGGTTAACGCGACCGTACGACCGTCAGCGTTACCTGTCTATAATTTCTGACAGCAGCTGCAGTCTCTCCTCTGAGGAGTGAATCGCTGCCTTAAGAGCTTCGCTCTGGTTCCAGTAGTCGTCCTTGTTCCGTGACTGGGCTGTGAGGCAGGAAGCGTATCCGGAGTGGCCCCAGTCGCCCAGGACGGGGCGGGCCGGGGCCGGGCGGGAGCCGGGGAGGAAGGTGAGAAAGTCCAGGACTTCGCAGCCGTAAACAGGCCTGGTGTTGCAGTGCTGCTCGTTCACTCGGATGATGTGAGAGAGCCGGTCGTCGCGCTGGGCTTTCTGGCTCTCCGCTAACGAGGCCTGTCAAAACGGTAGAGAGACACGGGAATCAGAGGGAGCCTTTTTCGTACAGCCACCTACGGGTCCGTGAACAAAACTAGACCAGTATTTGATAAACCTCTAGGGTCCCGCAAGGTGAAAATACAAGTCATTTAGCCAAAGTGGAAAACAATACAGAGAATGTCGGTAGAAAACAAAGCAAAACAAAAAGCAGACTCAAACAGAACTCAAACCGTGTATAAAACAGAAACACAGTTTCTGGAGGGGTACCATGTAAAAGGGGGATCTCGGAGGAGGGGGAGGTTGAAACCGGGGACGCTGAAAGGCGAATCCGCCGCCCTGTGACGCCGACGCTGCCTTAGGAGTGCTCATGCGGACCGCGATGACGTCACTGCTGTCCTCGCGCCCTGACGGAGCATTCACCCGTGCTGCGGGTCAAACAAACAACGTCAACAAAACAGGCATTAAAAGGGACATTGAAGCACTCTTATTTTTTGCTGTTTCTCCTGCTGTGCACAATATAAACAGTAATATGAGGGAAAAAAATTATACATGCATCAACATCACACACACAGACACACAGACACACACACATATATATATACACATATACAGACATATATTTTCCACACACAAACACACATTAACTTCAGCCACTCTGACTGACCTTGCTCTGTATTTGCTGCTGGTCCTTGCACCACCCTGAGCACAGGGCGCGGAGGCTGGGGCTGGACCGAGGCTGAGGTAGGGATTCGAGGTGGAGCGGCGTACACGGGGGGGCGATGTGGAGGCTGCTGAGGGGGGGCTGGCAGTCTGAGGACAGGACCCGGCGTGCCGTGGGGGTGTAGAGAGACAGCCTGCGGAGGAGCAGCACGAGGGGAGGGGGGCACAGCCAAGGTAGGAACGACCCCTCCCTCTTTTCCAGCTGACTGTCGCACGACTATCTTAACAATCCCCGGACTGTTCACCACGGTGGAGGACACTGCACGAGAGAATGGGGGGAAAAAAAAGAATGTTTTCTTTCCTCCATTATTAAATGAAGATTTTTTTCTTTTTTACATAAAAATGAGAAATTCTGTTTGGCCAGATGCCATACTATGTAGTACATTAGCAGAACTAGGTCTGTAACATTTCCAAAAAACTGTCCTGAAAATTGGTAGGTACTGACTTATTAATGAACTTTTCCACAAAACAAACAAACAAACAAACAAATCAGAAAACAAGAGAAAGCAAGAACGCAAGAAAGCAAAGAAGAAAGAAAGAAAGCTTTTAACGTAACGTGACTAACACTAGATTTAAGAGAATGCCAAACTCTACAGAGTGTGCAGAAAGTTAAAGTAATTGTGCCATATTTACACAGACCACATGCAAATCCTAAAGAAGGCTCTATCAACTGCGCACTGCCCAAAAATTCTTTGGGAGAAGTGTTGAATCAGTTGGAAACCTTGATTTCAAAACAGAACTGAAAAGAAACAAACAATAATGCCAACGAAAAAAAAAAAAAAAAAGAAAAAGAAAGAAAGCAAAACCTATATCTTCAGGTCTCTACCGAGTAGCATCTAAATGAGTACAATAGCAAAGTCACAGCCTGTAACTTTTTTTTTTTAAACTTCATTCCTAAAACCTTTCCAATGTTCTACTCACGGAGGACTTTACAATTAAAACAGTTGGGTTAGGTCCTTCCATGACTTCGCCTAATTCTCTTACAGTTTATGCAGTCAGCCAACCACTGATCAAAGACCGTCATTCATTTACGCACTAACCACGTTACTCTGCTCTGCCTGAGCGATATGTGATTTGGTACCAGACTAACATGCCATCACACATAACGTAAGCGTTCAGATCATTTCCGTATGGGTGACCCAGACACGTGGCAGCGGGCAGTACCTTGAGCGGTGCAGAGTGGCACTGCCAGTCCAGACGGGCCTGGGGCTGAGCTGACTGGGTGAGTATTTATTGAGCCTGTGCCTGACTGACTGACTGCCTGGAAGAGCGCCACCTGTGCTGGCTGACTAATAAGGTGATGCTGCCCACTACTGGATACCAGATGCATAACATTTCCTGTAGGGCACACAACCACAGGAGAGAGCGTTAGGGCCAAACACTACACCAAAACGTTTCTTTTGTTGTTGTTGTTGTTTTAAAAGGTTAAAACACAGATGAAGTCTGTCTTTTTTTTTGTTTTTTGCTGAGAATGCCATGCAGTGGGCGATGACCATGCAGTGGATTGATCTTCGTGTGGAGTGGGACTGAACGCACGAGCAGACTTCATGTGGAACGAAAGCGGCGACGAACACAGGGCATGCTGACCTTGGATGGGCCGTGGCTGTTGGACAGGGACCTGGTGCAGCTGGGTCCCTGACAGTGTGAGCTTGTTGCCCTGCAGCTGGAAGGTGACTGGTTTGCTACCCTGACAAGATGACACCGGCCGTCCGGCCAGTGAGGCCAACTGGGCGATGCTCACCACCTCTCCGGCTGAGAGAGAGAGAGAGAGAGCAAGAGAGAGAGAGAGAGCGAGAGAATAAAACATTCAGCTACTGTCTACGTAACTGGTAACATCCGGACACAACACAACAGCTGGATAATGAAAGAGAACACATCATTGGTTAAGGTGCCTCACATGGTAGCCTGGCCTGCATGTCTGGGCTCAGCAAGACTCTCTGTGTCGTCACGTTACTGGTGGGCGGAGGAGCAGCGGACACCGTCGGCGTGCCAGCGGCAGTCGGGGGCCGCACCGTCATGACTGGGTGAGCGACGCCCGGCCTGACTGCCACCCCCGTCCCGACAGCCACAGCAGGGGGGTTTGGACACACGGGAGCCCGTGGAGCGGCGGTAGGACCAACGGTGCACACTGACGACACAGAAGAGAAAAAAAAGAAAAAAAAAAAAAAAAGAAGAGAGGTTAAGAGAAAGCACTTACTCCCAACGAGTGACGATAAAATTCTCGCGTGCAAAACGACACACTGGTTCGCAAGGTCAACCCTGTGTTCATGAAACGAAAACCCATCTGGAGGCGATTCAAACCTAGCATGTGTTCATGTGTGATTGAGTGCGGCTTCTGCAGAGCGCCGTTTGGCGTTTGGCTCTCTCTCTGTCTGTGCTGACCTTGTGGCGCTGGCAGTGCTGAAGACGGGGCAGGATTGATCTCCGTTATGAGGGGAAGTCGTGGGGGTTGAGCAGCAGGGGGAACTGGGCACGTGGGCCGAGGGTTGTTCACTACCACCACCGTACGACCGTCAGCCTTGGGCAACGGCTGAAGCATCCTGGGGAACGCGCACGCACACGCACACACACACAAACATGTAAACAGCCTGACCCACATGCCAGCAACATACCTCTGAGATGAAGTCAGTTCTCCCAAGTTTTAACATTTTAAAGTCCACCAATTACCATAAATGATCTACTAAAAAGAGCAGAATTAACTTTTTTAGTTTTAGTTTGTTTGTTTGTTTGTAAAGTCAATACATTTTTAAAACGTACCTGTTGACTTTCATGCGAACGGGTTTGGGCCTGGGGGGAGGTTGAGGGGAGTCCATAATCTCCTGAATCAGCTGATGAGTGACTTTCCTGCGGGGGACAAACACATCTGCCTGGTATCTGGACACCCTCCCCTCCAGACCAATCAGATCAAACATGGACAGATCACAACACTGAGGGGAGGGAGAGAAACGGAGATTAGAATTCACCTTCACACACGCGCACACACACACGGACACGGACACGGACACATCGACCAAATCCACGTTCCTCACAGCAGGTTTTATCATTATTAATGCGATAACTTTATGGAATAACTTGGAAAAAGTCCAGCTTCTCAGCTCCTCAAAGCAAGTTCGAAGCCTTGCTATCTCTGTAACCATAGCAACACATAACTTAGTGCTGACCTGCACCAACGCAGCCCTACACAAACTTAGCTGGATCTCTTGCATGCTTTTCTTGCCAAAAAATCTGACACACACACACTCACTCTGAATATTTTTGTAAGTTCCATCTTGCACTACGTTTAACAGTCAAGGTTTAGTCGATTTGATCAAAGTAGTGATAATCAGCAGCTCTTCCTTGTTTAGTAGTGCTTTTAAATTTGAGCTTTACCTCCAAGGGGCTACTGCCCTGACTGTAAATAGTTCTGTGTTAAACATCTGCGTAGGTTTCAAAGGCAAATAATCAGATGAACAGAAAGCCGTTCAAGAAAAAGGGTAAAAAAAGGATAGAGAAGAGAGAAGGAAAAGGAAGGGCAGAAACACAGAAACAGGCGAAATTACTGCTGTGTTTTTTTTTTAAAAATCACCAGGCAGCGCACTTTTCTCATACAGAAGTTTTGTAATTAGAAATCAACTTTTGAAAAAGATGTCCTTGATCAAGCACATGAAGAAATCTTGTAAAAGCTTCTACAGGCCAAACAGAACAAGCCAGCACTCCCATGTGACCCTCGTGTTTTTAGTGCTCAGATGACTCTGATTCCTCTGCTCTTCTCCTTCTCTGAGCTTCAGCGTGCCTCGCACTACAGCCTATTACAGACAGAACATTTTATCTGGACCTCAGCTTCAAGGACCCAAAAACCCCAAACTCCGTCGTCTCAGTAACTGAAACAGGCCGACATCTAAGCAGAACCACACGCACGAGGAACATGCGACCACAGCAGGACCCCTACTAACACGTGCGCACAGACGGGTTCACGCAACCTCAGAAATAATATATTCACGCATCATTTCGCCGACAAGGTTATAAAAGTACTCTAGACCTTCCCGACGCCGGCGCCCACCTTGAAGGGTGACGTCTCCAAGGCCTGCTGAACGAGGGAGGCCGTGGAGTAGACGATGGGCTCGGTGATGAAGGGCGACTGGATGGGCCGCGGGTCGAACAGGTTGGGGTGATTACACACTTTACGCAGCTGCATCAGGATGTTGATCACTGACATGAAGTGGCCGCTGGCTAGCGTCTCCCGCGTCCTGAGGGGGGGGCAGGGTGGTCGGGAAAGAGAAAAGAGGGAAAGGAAAAAACAAAACACAACAATAGGAGTCAAAATGTGGAAGAGCTCAACACAAACAAGACCAATCTCCAGACCAATCAGATAAAAAAAAAACGGTGCTCAATTTCTCAACTGTATATACAGAGAGAGAAAATCTTGACCAGTTATTTCGATTTTTTACCCAAAGCCATGTTCCCTCCCCTATGGGATACTCACGAAGCCTGTGCCATGAAGTCGTCGTACAGGAAGCGCTGTCTCTTGGACAAGCGACAGCGGATGACATGCTCGTACTTCTTGGGCATCTGTTTCTCGACGTCTGCTTTGATGCGTCTCAGCAGGAAGGGCCTCAGGACCTGGAGGAGGACATTCATATGATTCAACACACACACAAAAAAAAACCTGATTCAAATATAAACGCACAAGGACAAAGACCCCATTTTTGGTTTTAACATATGCAAACGACGTTGAGACGAGCCAATGAAATTAGTAAACGTACATTTAAGTAACACGCCAGTAAAATGTACCTAAACAGTCAAAGTACATTTACACAAAGTAGGCATCACAAAGTACACTGCGTTCTTTGCATCCAGAGCGTTTCCAGCCATCCCGTTACCTTGTGCAGCCTCTTGACCAGGCCTTCATTGTATTCTTGGCTGCCCTCGATCATGCCGGTGAGGGGGTTGGAGAACCACTCCTTAAACTCACGGTGTGACTGGAAGACGTGAGGCATGAGGAAATGCATGAGAGACCAGAGCTCCATCAGGCTGTTCTGGAGAGGGGTGCCGGTGAGGAGCAAACGCCTCTGACTGCAAAGCACAGAGAGACGGGTGAGGAGAGAGTGCGACACGTTTTACCGCGCGGTCGGGTTCCCCGCCTCAGTAGTATTTTATTACATTTGGATGTTCATTCGCTAAACGTCTTTCTTCAATTTGTGTTAACTCTTTGCAGCAGGATCCCCCCAAAATCAGGATCTCCCCAAAATCAGGATGCCCCTAAAATCAGGATCCCCCCAAAATCAGGATCCACCCAAAATCGTGACCAAAAAGGCTGAAGTTCTGCTACTTGTTTTGACCTCACCTCATAACTCGAGGTTGACTTTACCCAGGAAAGGTCCGTGCACTTTGCAGCCAACAAGAGACTAATGTGTTTGGTACAAAAACGAAAATCAGCAGAACCTCAGCCTTTCGAGATGTTTTTTTTTTTAAGGGTGGGGTTGGGGGCTTCAACTTGTTTAATTAAACTTTCAGTAAGTCTGTAATTACATAAAGCACACTAGAAATGTCTGTCTCCGAAGGTGAGATAGCAAAAGAAATAATTAAGTAAAAAACATAAAAATCGTTCAAGCGTCTTCACAAACCTGTTGAAGTTGAGAAGGCTCTGCCACCGTTGGGATTTGAAGTTTTTGATGTTCTGAGCCTCGTCCAGAATGAGATACCTCCAGGACTTACGTCTAAAGGCCTGATGGTCCTGAAGCACCAGCTTGTATGAAGTGATGCATACATGGAAGGCATTGGGTTTAGTCCAGCCCTGGCGAGAAAGGAGGAAAAAAAAAAAAAGTTGGGTCTTTATCAGTGAGTTTAGAATGAGCAAGCTACATTGAGTAAAAAAAGAAAAAAAGAAAAAGAAAAAGAAAAAAAAGGGAAAAAAAAAAAAAGCAATTCAGTGGACTAACATGAAACACTGAAGACCTGATAAAATCCTTCAGTACATGTTAAATATTGTAGTTGAAAAATCAGAAACGCATCTGTGTTAAGCTTTTCTTGCTAATGATTTCGCACAGACAACTAGAAGGTGCTTAGATCATTGGTCAAAGTGCACCCGTAGGCTTTGAAACAAGGATGCCAGGTAAGTCGGAAGATGATTTCGGTTGATTTCGATACCTGTCTCTTGAGCTTTCGTTCCTTCTGGCTGCCGTAATAGGTGAGTATTTTAAAGCCAGGACACCACCGTTTCAACTCCATCTCCCAGTTCAGCATCACACTGGTGGGTACGATGATCAAATGGGGCCCCCAGTTTCCTGTAAGAGACAGAGTCACCGCAAATGAGATGAGGAAGAAATAACAACTGCAGACGTGTATCACATGGATCAGTGTCTTTAAAATCGTTCACACAGTACAACTGTTTTCAGTGTAAAAGCCTAATATCATAATTAAACAATGCACACCATTACTCTCAACATCCTTCAGATACCACACAATGCACCCTGGGTTCAGTATAAAGACGCAAGGCATAATTAGTCATTAATAAATTAACATACATAATTTATGCACTATTCTCAATGAACCCTGTGTATGTGTGTGTGTGTGCGTGTGTGTGTGTGTGTGTGTGTGTGTGTGTGAGAGAGAGAGAGAGAGAGAGAGAGCGAGAGAGCAAGGCAAGCACTGATCAGCACTGCGGGAGCCGATTATGTGTAAAAGCAGCTGTGGGCATGAATACATCGGAAAATTCTTTGTTTGTAAACAAGCATTCTCATTCTCAAGCTGTAGCTAACTTATAAAAAAAAACACAGCAGTAGGCCTATTTCAGCTGAATTGCCACTAATTGTCCTGTCTGCTGGTATTGCTGTACCTTATTCTAGACTACTTTGAAAATTCAACAAACCAATACCACTCTCTGATTTATAACACTGACTCTGCAATATAAAGGAACTAGAAAACAAGGTTTCAAGTGCGTAACACACGCACACACACAAGCATATTCAGGCAGAGTGTGTGGACTTGTGCCGTATGTAGCATTACTCTTTCCAGTTGCACAGAGGCACAAAACAATTTTGGGCCCATTTTAAGAGTAAAAATAAATCACAGAGTCAGAGTGTGCCTGAAATTGAGGTCGAACAGGTGTGTGTGTCTGTGCGTGTGTGCGCGCGCGCGTGTCTGTGTGTGTGTGTGTGTGTGTGTGCGCGTGTGGAGCTTACCTTTTTCACAGGCAAGATGAGCCAGCAGGGCGATGGTCTGGATGGTTTTGCCGAGGCCCATCTCATCGGCCAGGATGCCGTTCAGTTTCTTCTCGTACATTGTGACCAACCAGTCGAGTCCAATGTGCTGATACTCACGCAAGGTTCCATGAAGTAAGAACGGGATGGGCGTCTTCACCTGGGATCACATAATAAAAAATCATCATCATCATCATCATTATCATCATCATCGTCTAATTAGCAGACCAACAGACTGTATCTGTCACTGTAATCATAAGCTCACGCACTGTGTTGCATCTCTTCTGACCTTTGGTCACTTTCATTCAGACCGGACTGTTACCTTGGTGGTGGCTAAGGTGTATCCTTTGGGCTGCAGGCTCTCGGCAGTGGCGGCGATGTGGCTGATCTCTTTCTTCGGCCGAGGGGAGGTGGCGAGAGGAGGGCTGTGGTCTCCCTCCCTCAGGAGAATCTCCATCCCCTCTCCTCCATCATCATCCTCCTCCTCCTCATCATCATCATCATCCTCTTTATCATCACTGTTTCCTTCTTCTTCATCTTCGTCCTCCTCAACCTCGTCATCACTGTCCTCACCTGCAGCCGAATCTGAAGTTTTGCAAGAGGAAAAAAAAAAAAAAAAGTGAGTCAAGAACAGGACGCTGTGAGAAGAGCCGTCTCACAAAACACTGTTGCAATGATGCGAATCATACTTAGAAAGCTCAGAGCAGGGTTGAGTCCGCACACAGAATCTACTTCCCGCATTCATTAGCTTAAGTATCACACATCTTTTCCCCGTGTAATTACGACTGTAATTTGACATTTGCCAGCTGCATTGAGAAAACAGGTACGCAAACTCAGGTACCTGAAGAGGTGCCGCTGTCATCCTCGCTATCGTCACCCTCCGTCTCCTCCTCTTCCTCTTCTTCGGTGCCCTCGGACTCCTCAGAGCTGGCGGACGAAGCTGACGCCGACGGCTCCTCGAAGTCTGAGGCGTACGCCCCTTTGTATTTCTCCAAGAGCTCCGCCATACTCATCTCACCTGAGAGACAGGTGCAGAGACAGGATGTCAAAGACAAATAAGAGACAAGAGTTCACAGTCACTTCGTCGCCTTTTTCCCCAACACAACACGAGTTCATCCAGTTTGAGAGAACCATCTGTGGGCCACTTGCTGAAAAGCGCTTTCCGGGGGGAAAAAAACAAAAAAACAAAAACTGCGCCTTACTGTGAGATATAGCGTGCTACGGGAACTATTGAGCAAAGGGCCCTCAGTACTCCAACGCAGTTTAGAAACCTTTGGCTTGTGTTGTTTTTGAAAAATAAACAGCGGAACACGTAGACAGTTCCGTCGTTACCTTCTTTGGCTAGGTCATCCAGTTCTTCTGCATGATCCCCATCTCCTTCAATCATCTCTTGGGCTTCGATGGTTTCCTCTTCATCCTCCGCTAAGAAGGAGGAAAAAAAAAAAGAGAGAGAGAGAGAACGAGCGCATTGAACACCAACTCAACTGCTTCAGGATATTTTCCAAGTCTACCTGATTCATCTCAAGTGGCATGAGTCCAGAGACAGAATTTCCAGTAAACTTCACATTTCTTGTTTCAGGGAACTCTACACGAGAAAAAAAAAAAAAAGAACCAAAGTATAAATTTAACTTCACTCACCATCATCTTCATTAGCTGTGAACTCTTCATCCTCGTCCTCGACCACGGAGGAAGACTCATCCGACAGCTCTTCCTCTGAAGCCGACTCCTGTAAGGAACATTTCACAGCGTGTGAGTACTCAGCTCCAGACGATGTTAAAGGACACGTGTGAGAATGAACATACGCGCGTGACAAGTAACGGGTCGTTTTAATGGTGACGTTGTCTCTCTGTCCATCTTTAGCTACTTTACCTGTCTTTAGATACTGTACATCTGCCAGTGTTTCCACTTTGCTGCAGCAACAGAAATAGAAACTATCTGACAGATTTTATGTTCTAGCTAAGTCAGGTGACCCAGTGTATGTGCAGTGATGTATGCAATGCAGTGGGGGAAAAAAAACACTGCTATTAATTACAATGAACATTACCAATTGAAGGACCGTAACCAGACATCCCTTAGAGAGAGAAAGAGAGAAAGAAAGAAAGAGAGAGAGAGAGAGAGTGAGAGAGAGAGAGAGAGAGAGAGAGAGAGAGAGAGAGAGAGAGCGAGAGCGAGTGAGAGAGAGAGAGAGAGAGAGAGAGAGAGAGACAGAGAGTGAGTGAGAGAGAGAGAGAGAGAGAGAGAGAGAGTGAGAGAGAGAGAGGGGCTAATGTCACTGCGTGGTACCTGAAGCCCATTGAGGGTGCAGAGTTGTTGGCCCAGAGGGAGTGAGTCCCTCCTATTTCAGTAATTCAATCTCCCTTCACTGAGTCTCTTACATCTTATTATATCTTACCTTATTGTATTTTGTGACTCACAGTTAGGACTATGCATGTCCTCTGGGTATAACGGTGTATAATCAAATCACGATTTTACCAGAACCCAGTCACTGTAGCCCATTGCCTAATAGTGTTCCCGCACCACAAGTCAATATTGACAGTACTGAAAACTCCTGTTATTACATTAAAGGTTCTGTGGACATTTCTGAAACGCTTTAGTGTTAAACTTTCAACCTCCCAAAATCTTTGATGCAGTTGCCTCCTCTTTGTTAAAAAAAAAAAAAAAAAAGTTCCTGATCCAAGAGCTATAAATGTCAGCTGATATCAAGCAGTAGACAGATTTAAAGACTTAAATCTGACATCCCCTGAGAGAGAGAGAGAGAGGGAGACGGAGAGGGAGAGAAAGGGGGGGGGGCATAGAGCGAGAGATGGGGGGGGGGGGAGAGATAGAGACAGAGACAGAGACAGAGACGGAAAGCGTATTAAATAGCATATATAAGTAAATGTTACCTGAGGGAGAGCGAGGGTGCTAAGTAGCTGGTCCAAAGGGAGCATGCCCTCCTGTCTCAGTAATTCAATTTCCCTCCGCTGAGTCTCCGCATCGTTGCCTTCCTGCTGTTCCTCAACTTCAATCGTCTCTTCATCATCCTCCTCATCACACTGAGGCACGAAATCTCTGTCTGTAGAGGATTGTGTGTTAATGAACAGCCAAGCCCCTGATCTGATTACGATTCATATATTCGCTCCTAAAATTTCCTTTTAAAAGCTAACAGACAATTACAGAGGCTATCCAATCATTCACAGTCAATTAAAATGAACCAAGTTAAACCTACTGCCTATTTCAAATTAAAGCTACAAAGAAGCAAGTTTTTAATATAACAGAAATAATAGACACAGGGAACCAATACCAAACCAAATTCAGCCGGTACTTTATGAGAGTACAGACCAGCCAGTTAAACCACATCATTTAACATTTTATCATCATTTATCACCAACTTAAATATCTTATCGACTTAAAAACAGCCTCATGGTCCTGACACTCAAATATGCACGGTGTAATGACCATAAACATGCATGCCTACCACGTCAATTACAATACAGGCGGTAGACTCACCATCCTCGTCAACGACGTTGAGCTGAGAGTGTTTGGGAGGAGGGGTGGGGGCCTCAGTGTTTGTCACGGGAGCGGCTTGTAGGGACTGACTGAGCAGGTCTGAGTAACGCTCCGTCTGACCGACGATGAAATCTAGCTGCAGGTCCAAAGCCTTCTTACGCTTTTCCTCTAATCGAGACTGTTGTTTATACTGGACCACCTGTGAGGAACGGCGTCAAAGAGCACAAATCCAATTAGGCTGGAGAAGAAAAAAAAAAATCGCAGACGCAACAAACTTCCTGAATAACGAATCACTTGTCGAAGGTGAAACACTTTTTTTTTTTTTTTTCTCTCTACAAACAAAGTTTCACAATCCTTCTCCCGAGGCCCAACTGCACCAGATATTTTAGACCACTCTGTGCTTGAAGAGACCTGTCTGAAGACCTTGGGTAATTACGAAAGCCTTTGAGGAGGACTGTTAGAGCATGGAGGGACCTGCAATGTAGGGAGCTGTGACCCTCCAGTCACAGTACTGGGAAATGTTGCACAGAACGCTTCTCACACACATGGCTTGATCAGTCAATCACATTTATGATTTTGGCCAAATCAATTGATCTAGTGTTGCAGTTCCACGATTTCATTTTATTTATTTATTGATTGGTTTGATTTAAGGAAAATAACCTGATGGCCATACGCAAACAAGCAGTGACTCTGGACATGTCACAAGCGAGGTCTACGTCACCTTTTCCACGTTGCTCCAGAAGGCACGGACTTCCTTGGCGATGGAGGAGGCCACTCTCCTGAGTTTGGCCTGCTCCTCCCTCTTAGCTCTCTCCTCCTTCTGCCTCAGCTCCTCATGGTATCGCATCACCATACGTACCACCTACAAAAATAAACATATGTGAGTGTATGTGAGTATGACACACACACACACACGCACACACACATAGCTTTGCACTTCTATAAATAACTAACTGCTCCAATACCACCACACTGACACACAAATACATAGATGGCAACTGAAAAAAACATGAACTGAGACATATATATGAACTGTAGGTATGGGCGTGGCTACGTCCTGCAGACGCGTCTCTCACTTTTCTGGCCACACCCCGCTTCCAGCGCCTCTCCTGGGCGAAGTCGGCCGACAGCCACTGCATCTCCTCACACAGGTAGTCCCAGTGAACTTTGGGCCGGACCGGTTCCGTCACACGAGACAGGCGTTTCAGAGACCAGAACCCCTCCCGTTTCAGCGCAAGCGTTCGATGCTCAATCTCTGCCTCCTGACATCGGAATCAAAAAGACAAAAGGGAAACACAGATAGTCAGTGTAATGAACGCTATGTAAATGTATGAAGCAGGCAGGTTTCCTGATTCATTCTTCAACGCATGGGCTTAAACTAGATTGTTGACAGCATGGACTTCCTACAGATCTTTTTGACACACCCATAATCTCAGACATACAGAGGCAAAGAGAGGTAACAGCGCAAAAAAAAAATGAAACTGAGAGAATTACTCTGAAGATGTGTTGACGGGTAAACACATAACTGTTTTCTCTGAAACAGCGCATTGCTGAATCTAGACATTTTGTCAGAAGATTAAAATAGATACTAGAAAAGGCAATTACTCAGGTCATAACTCAGCTTGGCTAAAATGTGAAATACAGCAACAGTTTAATTTAAGACTCAGACCACGTAAAATGAAAAACAGAAAAAAATTACTCCATTTGTGTTTGAGACTAGGCATACAATTCTTGCTTTTATTGCAAGTCTCAAGTTTTAGCTAAAAAGAAGAGATTCGGTGTAATTTTCAAGTCCACTGGAGGAAAAACCGAAGCCGAAAATATTTGAAACTCAACACTCACGCTGCAACGCAACAATGTATCAGTTACTTTGTCAGAAGCAACAGTTAAAGATTACATGACACAGAGTGAGAGAAATTAACAGACAAAGCCAACCCCTGTGGAAGAAGAAAAAGAAAGGAAAAAAAAAAAAAAAAAAGTCACTCACGTGCTTGGCTAATTCTGCCATGTCTGTGTGTTTTTCTGAGCGAGATCGCTGCGTGGGTGTTTGCTCAGACTGGCCGCCGGAGCCACCCTGAGACGAGGGGGGCATGTTTTTGCCGTGCGGGCCGCAGACAGGTGAGGCTCTGTCTGTCTGGGACTGCGCCCAGTCACCTGACGACAACGGGGCGGGAGACGGAGAAGGCGCGGGAGACGTTGATGGAGAAGAGCTTGCCGTGGTTCTGCCTGCTATCCACTGGCGTACCTAGGGGACAAACACATGAAAACAGGTACTCAGAAAGTCAGAACGCACGCGCGCGTGTGTGTGTGTGTGTGTGCAAAGGAATTAAAGAATTTATTTAGTTATTCTTTAATTGTGTGGTTAATTCTTTAATTATTTGGGCCAGACAAAAAAGCGAGGATAAAAGCAGTGGTTTCCAAACCGTTTTTTTTTTTAACAAGCCTCTTTGTGCTGTGCAATGCCTTTTTCCATATTTGACCACTCTGATGTAAAGAACATTCAAAACATTCTGAGCCTCAAAACAGATAAAACATGCCAGCATCATAGAAATGTTAAATTCTGTGTTAAATCCTGTCACCGGACTATGAGAAAACACCAACTGATAAATGGTTAAGACTTGTGAGTCTGAGTGTTAGAGATGCCAGGTGGAGTTCACGACATCTCTTACCTTTGACAAAAAGGCCTGTCTGTCTGTCCTGCTCTGTCCATGCTGGAAAAACACACATCTCTCAGCCCTGACACTACTAATTCACCAAAAACTGATTCACAGCATTCCCACTGCCAGGAATAGCATTGCGCCGCAATTTTAACAACTGGATATGGAAAAACAGCACATCTTACACAGCCCTAAGGAGTCAGACTGTGTTCCCTCATGACTCCTGAAAACTAAGTTAACTTTGTAACTTCTTTTATTGTTCTCTCTCTCTGCTCATTCACATACATCTCTAACCCACATATACCACATCTAAAAACATGAGTTGATCCTGAGGAAACACAGAAGCCATGTGGGTACCATTCATTTTGTTAAATGACTTAAAGCTGAACACAGTTGCAAAAAAGAAAGTTTGCTCAGATCACACTCTAACCACAAACCGATTCTACCTTATTTTGCGTAGGGTTTGGGGTGACTATGCTGTTGTCATTTTGCGCCTCCATAGACATGTCGGCTTCTCCATCACTGCTCTCGGCTCCGGGGGCTTCGTGTCGCTCTTCCGCGCCGTGCTGAGCCCCTTTAGCCGCTGAGATCCGATGGACCGGGGACAGCTGTTGATCCAGCTCTGACTGACCACCCAAAGTCATGGCGTCATGCCACGGCTGGGCGCCAGGAGCTTGTTTAGACAGGTTCCCGTCACTTATCGCCCCGCATACGTCACTCCACACGCCCTCTGGCGCCGGAGCCAAAACGGAAGAGCTAGGAGTCGGAGCCGGACCTGAGGCCGCGGCGTCCGACGGGCGCCCAGTCGGGGATGACTTCTGGTCCTCGGATGCTTGCGAAGATTTCGTCTCGGTTAAGGCATTTCTTTCTGACTTGTCTGGGGAGGACGCAAGAGAAAAGGGAGGAAGCAGGGAGGTCTGTGCGTTCGGAGTATTCTGGACAGCTGAGCTCGGGGACCCCGAAGCTCCCGTTAGGGCACAGCTCTCTGCGCATTCGACCACAGAGCCCGTAGTTGAGTAGATTTCGGAAAGGCACTCTACAGAGACCGTGTCTGAACCTAAACTATCGGGAGCAGACACCTGTGCAGGCGGGCTCTGCCTTACGAAGACCCCGCCTATCAGAGAAGAAGGTTGTTTGAGGAGGGGGGTGTCACCCCTCTTTAAGATCAGTAACTTTGGATCAATAGTGCCGGATGTGCGAGACGCAGAGGGAGCATCTTTACTGTCTGCCAACAGTTCATTTGCCTGCGCTTCTACAGAGGAGCAAGGTTCTACGGTTGTTGTGAGATCAGCGTTTTGCATACACGTGTCTAAGGTCTCTCTCTGAGGGGAAGGTACGTAATTCAACCTTTGTGAAAGATTGGAGCTGTTTTGGGGAGACGAGACATCCAGGCCGGTCGAATCACTCTGGTCACGAGGAGACTGAGTATCCGTCTCCCGTGCCAAGTTTCCGTCCAGAGGATGAGGAGCGCTTGCAGATCCCTCTTCGACTCGATCAGGCAAGAGAAGCTTAATGTCACTACGAACGGCCTCCGGAATGCTGGGCACCGCGCACTCTAAGAGAGCAATAGTCGACTGAGGTTCCGGACAATGTATTACAGCCTCCGAACTGACATCCATCAGCTCCACCCCGTCAGCGACTTCGCACTGCCCGTCCGTCAAAGCGGTCGAGTCGCTGATTTCAAACCAGGTGTGCTCCATCTCTGGCTCCATCAGAATGTCGACGTCCACCAGGTCCTGCATCTCGACTATGTTGATTTCAGAGAGAGCCTCCACGTTCTCGCTCGGCCCCCCGCCCGCTTTCAAGCTACCCATGGCGGCGGTAGAGAAATTTTCATTCATGCATGTCACTGTGTCTGAGAGATTATCATCTGTCGGAATGGGTGTTTGCTTTTGTCGGGTCAAAGAGTCACTGCTGGTTTGAGAGAGGCTCGGCCAAGGGGGGCCAAATCCCTCCGAGGGTGTAATTTTCTCTGCGCTCTCACCCTGCCCGTGGCCCGGGGACATAGTTAATTGTACGCTATTGGCACAGTCATTCTGTTCGACAATCACATTCGAGGAGCTACAAACTACCACGAGGGCCCCTTCAGTCACACAGGGGGCCTGCACGTTCTCTGTGCACGCCCTGTCCCTCTGCACCTTTGGTTCTCCAACAGAAACGTCACAAACTACTTCTTTAATAACAATCGTATCGACGCCACATTTAGCTCCGCCCGAGGGGAGGGGTCCGGGAGTTTCACTTAAGTCCACATTCTCAGAGTTCAACCGGTCGTTTTGATAGTCAGAGTTCGTCTCAGTGACTGCCGTCTCCGTGACCCGTTTCGCCTCGGAGTGGGCTGAGGCTTGGGGGAGTCTGAGAGCGAGGTTGGCGAGTGGCTGGGTCCCCCTTTGTACTGTGGAGCTGTTGGAGGCACGTGTCTCTGAGTACCCAGACGCCGAAGTCACCTCCTCAGCCTCGCAACGGTCCATCTGGGATGGGTCACGGGGATTTTTAGGGAGGTGTCCGCCACCCCTGCTTGTGTCGTTCGGGGTGGCATTGCCTTGATTTGGAGCTCTGTGGGGTTCCTTTGATGGCACTGAAAGAGAACTTTCCGTAGCTGAACTTCCGGGTGTACCGGGAATAACGGCCGGGATGGTGAGATTTCCCTCTGTCTCAGACTGTGCTGTCGTCTCAGACTTAGCGGCATCCCCTTCCTTTGCGGTTTCAAGTTTCTCTCTCTCGTTTTGATCCGAAAACTCTTTTGAGCCTTTAGGCCAGGCAGCAGCAGCATCAGTTTGTTTTGTTTCTCTCTCGTCTGTGATGGCTGGTGTTGGGAGACGGACCCCGACACTGAAACGAGAGCCCATTTCTTCCTGGGCATCAGACACGGGTCGGTGGCTGGTCTGATTTGTCTGAGCAATGGGAGCTTCTTGTGATTGCTCTGCGCTAGTGAGCACAGAACATACTGTTGAACTGGGCTGAGGTTGAGGGATAGAGGGACTCTCTCCAGTTGCATACTTTCCTGGCAATTCCTCTTGTGTAATCTCTGGTTTGTATTCCGACTCTGTTTTTTCCAGAGGAGAAGGTCCCTTTTCAGTCTCAATGACCACCGAGATTTCCCCTGCAATTCCAGTGCATGGGCTCTTATTTTGGCAGTAGCCAGCACCAGTTTCCTCAGCCATGTCCCCGTCCCTGCACAAGCTTGTTTTGTCAGTTTTACACCCGTATAGCAAATCCTGTTCTGTCCTAGTGCTGTTCGCCCGACTCTCTGGAGGTCTGTCCAAAGGAGTCTGATTCTCCACGGAATCTGTAAGGCGCTGTGAGCTGTCGACAGCTGCTGGCACTTGTCCACACTGAGCAGTTTCTGTATCGGAATCCAAAGTTGATCCTTCCTCTGCGCTCTTAGTGTTGCTGCAGTTTTGCGTAGCCTCTGTGCATATTTGTCTTTCATGCACAGCAAGAGGGTCTCTCTCCTGCTGCTGTGACATCGCAGGGTTGCCAACCAACGATGGTAAGGGGGCAGCTGTGACCGGCTGCAGGGCATGTGGGGGTGGCCCGGCCACATTCTGCGCAGCCGCGGGGGTGCCACCCAACACAGCCACAGCCGGAGGGGTGCGCTGCTGCACCTCCTCCTCCCCAAAACTTCCTCCCTCTGAACCGCTCCTGCTACACACTGCACCTGAGGGAGAGAGAACGAAAACAGGAACCGTGTCAGGTTGTAATTACTTCACATGCATCAATAAGGGTATGCTGATGTAGACACACTCAACGCACATTACACAACAACACACAGTATGCACTCATGAGCTGTGTAATGATATGGATCCAGCTTCAAGTAACTAGAAGATGTGACATCACCTGTATGAGGAGTAGGACTAGTCTCTTCTGTGCTTTCCACTTCCAGGATGCTGAGATCAAGGATGCCTCTGCATCTGAAATGCCAAACACACATTTCTTTTTAGGTGACCACAATCTGGCAAAAACTTAAAAGAATACAACTGGTTTGGGAACAACTCCTCAAACATAATTAAAATAGCGAAGGTTGTGAATGAGGTAATGTGTATAAAACGTTGTACTACTACAAAAAGCCGTTTGGTTGCACACAGCCAATCACTCAGTCCTGACAGGAGTAACACCCACATTCATCCATTTAAGAGCCAAAAACATTATATGCGAAGGTACATGAAAACTATCTAAATGTGCACGAAGTTTCGGCGAAGATTTAAGACTAATTTAAAAAAGCTGAGCGGAGAAACGGTGAAATTCCATTGCGATTACAGTTTATCTAATTAACTTATCTAATAGTTCATGTAATTTAGTCACAGCAGAAAAGAAACAACAACAAAAACAAAAAAATCGCTATCCATCACAAACTACATTTCGTTAATATATAAAATCAAAAATACTAACACATTGTTAGCAAACAAAATCACTGAAATAGGTGGAAGAAGGGAAACATGACGACCATCTTTAAATGTACATAAATAATAGATTACTTCCTGTATGGTATTATCAGAAACGCTGTATCTAACTGTGGCAAAACGGCGGTTAACGTCGCGTACAAATTTCTGTTTGTGTTCATTATCGTAAGCTTATCAGACTGTCTATTTTCTTGAAGTAGTTCATCAATACTAATAAAATGTCGCAGATTAAATGCTAAACCTGACCAAAATAGAAACAAAAGCCAGAAGCACGCTACCGGTGTACAGTGTCGTAAACGACTACAGAGGACGCGTGGGCCTTCGTGTGTCTGCTCAGAAACGTTAACGTTACTTTGCTTGCAACTAGCCACAACCTGGCATTAGCTTGCTAACGTTACTTCAATGCACTGCGGTCGCATCAAGAGCCAATCTGGCAGCCACAATATGGTTCTCACATTAAAATAATTCTCGCTGTAGGGGAATTTTGAGCAGTCTAAAAGGCATAAGTTCTCAATTAAGTCGTGCCGTTTCAGCGTATTAAAAACTGTTGATTTATTTTGTTAACTCCAGGTATATCTTGCTCACAGTCATAAGCTTCCCTTACTAAACTCAGCCTACTTGCAGAAAGAAGCGCGCATGCACGCACCCCTCCCCTCTCAAGTTATGTAATGGACTAGGCTGATCTGTATATGAAATCATTTTAATGGTTAAAATATGATTTAACACCATCACTAGGATGAAGAAGTTATAAACCCCGCGTCGACACAGCTCTTAATAGGGGGAAGCAGACATGTGACGTCATTACGCGAGGTCATGGATTGCCTTAAAAACTACAAAAGGACAATCAGTTTTATTTTTGACACCTTCATTTTTCAAGGCTATATACTACGAGTAAAGTAAAATGTGTAGTATTTTTTTTTTACTTATACCTTGTAAAACAATTTTGCCATGACCATAGGGGGGTCACAAGGGGTTGTGGGGACTCTTCCAATCTCCTCCCCTTAGCATGGACAGCATCAATAACGTGGCTAAACAAAGTTATTTCACTGCTAGCTAAGAAACTGTCAATGACATTGCATGTGGTTACAGGTGCTATGTCATAACGTTGTATATTCAACTGATATATCTAGCTGACATCAGGTAGCCAACTTATTACCTACCATCGACACACGCGCACACAATACGCAAGTTACTTTGGTTAGCTAGAAGTGAAAAGTATTTCTCTATTATTTCGAATAGAAGCTAATTTTGGAACTGCCAAATTAGAAAACTGCATAATTACATATGAGGAACCCCTTCTGGTACAATTTAATGTTGTGGTGTGCTTGACAGGAAAAATTGTTTGCTGAATGATAAGAAGAATGAACTTGTCCCGCCATGTCAAAGCCCCCTTAGTAACCCTCCCCCCTCACACTTCCTCCATCGCCCCCCCTCTCTCGCTGCCGCCATCTTAAGTTCCCACCTACCTCAAATTTCCGAGCAGTTTTCTTTTACTAAATTCTCGTTGAAGGAGTCGCCATCCGCCTTAAATCGCACTCAATCCGTGATGTGACTCTTCTAAACTGTCTCTCGGTACCCAACGAGGTACTAGCAGGTTCGTAAGATCAAGTTAAAGAACGGACCGAGAGAGACTAGGTTCGGATCGCTGAATCAAGCGGTTGTGGGGAGGAGACTTTCGACGCAGCGAAATGGAGGAACGAGCCACTGCTGACAAAGTGCAGAGGAAAGCTACATCTCGCGAGAAGAGTTTTAGCGCGCCATAGTGTGATTTTGAGTTACAAGTTGGAGCTGAGTGTTACACTTCATTTAACCACATTGTTTTATGGCATGACTGACTCCAAAGGATCTGATTGTCGTTCCAGGCACAACGAATTTTGACTATTTGAAAGGAAAACGCGTTAATAAGACATATGGCGTGAAGACTGACCAGTACGTTCTCTGTTCATACTGCCAGTGTATGTGAGCAGTGTTATAGTCAGTAATAACCCCTTACCTGTACAGCAACACGTTCGCTATTGAGTTCTTGGTCCCACGTATTTGTTCGAAGGACCGAGCTTGTAATATAGTAATTATATGTTGTCTAGGCTTGTTTGTTCATTATTATTACGGCAGTGATAATTTGGCTTTTTTTTTTTTTTACATCAGGTCTTTCTCCAGCTTAACATTCGTTTGGAACAGTTAACACACATCCTCACACAAGTCCTCAAGACACTGGAGCAAAATTTAGATGAATGGTACTCCTCTTAACCCAAGCAAACTTCTGCCAAGTCTTACTGAGGTGAGAAGTTACTCCTAAGTGAAATGTATCTCGTATGCAAGAGAAAAGGCTCAAACAAGGATATGTTTAACCAGTTCTTTAACAGTCTAAATCTCTTGAACAAAAGTCACATAAATGCACCTATAATATAATTTACACTAGGGGCGACAGACAAACACCAGACACAAAGGTAAATAACCAACAATTCATTTAATAATTAATCTTCGTGGTTTTCTTTTCAAGGGGAACATATCTAAAAGGTATAAAATTGGGTCGCCCCCCCCCCCCCCCCCAAACTCAGAGCGTCCTGTCCACCATTCAGTGAGTCCCTCCAAATCCATGTGTTTGCAGGTACAAAGCCAGCATTCCTATTCTCAGCTGTCCAGTGGATGCCCCAATATCTCACTACAGTGTCTCTCTGTAGAATGAGTCACGTCTGTTTTGCTGGGGAATTTCCGCTGTCCCCACTGAAAAGAAACATAAAAAAAACACACACACACAAAATCTCTCCCAATGTATAAATATATTCAAAGTTCTCAGCAATACAGAGGCCTTTTTGCAGATTTTGTGATGGCCACATCTTCAGTTCATACCCATTTGATATCACCGATTTGTTCAAGCAAGTTTTACTGTAGTGCTTTGCCTTTGCTGGATAAGAGTCATCAGAAACTCATTTCTTACTGGGGAGTGCATTTGGTAATACCTGAAACATTGACAATATAACAAACAGTGATTATATTTATTATAGAAGGTCATTAATGTTAACAATAATAATTACAAAAGCAATATCACTATACTACAATATTCTGGTCCAGCTCACATATCGAGTCAGAGTGGAGGAGATAGGTATTTTTAAGTTTTAAAATATTTCCCACCAACATGTACAGTTTATGATACCCTTCTCTAAAGAATAATCTAAAATAAAATCAGTGGATTTTCATTTACCACATACGTGATACCATATCATCATAGGCCGCTTTGGAGCAGAGAGCTAAAGACAAGGAGACTAAGGGTGTTTAAGGTATCAACAATTTTTTTTCTTTTCTTTTTTTTTTCTTTTTTCTGCGACAGTGCAGTTACCTTGAGACAGAACACAAATGACAGAAAATTAGAGTAACACTTGAATCTCGTTCCCATTCCTTAACTTTTTTGCCCTCCGAAAATGCAGAGCACAAACATTTTCTACAGCAGGCTTCTCTGTACCCAAAAGTTCATTGAAAGGGATGAATAGTACATTAATGTGTACAAAAGTGTAATGTATTTCTGAATACAAACAAGAGTCTATAGAATTCTGATCCACCCTTTACAAATGCTCATATGTTTGTTTGTTTGTTTTTCCCTCCGTTCATATTATTTGGGGTAATGTGTTATTTCTGAACATCCACAGGGTTTCTTATCATCTCATTACAAATCGGGAACACAGAAAAAAAAAAAAAGTACCTTAGAATTGCACTAATAGAACCACAGTGGATAAATGTACTTGAGTAGCCTTGGCAAGTTAGTCCTCCCTCTCCTCAGGATATCCTAACATATCTCACATATGGTCTGGTTAGCTTCAGTGGGTTGAATTTGTTTTTTGTTGTTGTTGTTGTTGTTGTTGTCGTTGTTGTTTTGTTTTTCCTGCAGAACTTTCCCTTATCAGGGAGAGAAGTTAAATCAGCACAGTTATCCTCACATTTCCCTTGATTTCCCAATTAGCCCTGTACTATCTAGACTCTCCATCTTTATGAGTGTTGAACAACGCCAAGTCTGCAGGTCCACCAAGTCTGGAGCTTCGAGGCGGAGTGGATGCCCTGCTAGTCACAGATGGAATGAGGGGAGGAGGGGCACCCACTGACAGAGCTCCAACCAACCCAGCTGGGGTCTTTGACAGAATGCCATTCGGGACGTGGGGATGTGGGTGTAAGGGACCCAGACGAGAGTAAAGACCATGATGGTGCGGCGAGGGCGTAGAAGCCCCAGATGGATGGAGGTGAGGGTGAGAAAGCAGCCCCGCGTGAAGCTGTTCTAGGTGGGCTGCGTGAGAAGGGCTAGGCAGGTGAGGGGCAGAGAGGTGTGGGTGAGGATGTATCCCAAAATAGCGGGCTCTCTCAAAGTCTTCTCGCAGTATCTGAGCGCGCTGCTCTTCGTCCAGCAGTCCACCGCCGGGAGCGCCGACCTGAGGGGGACGATCGAAGTGATGGGCCATCAATCCAAACTCCGGCCGAGACGCCACGGCAGAGGAGGAAGAGGTAGGTGCTGGTGGATGGTGCGGGCCGGCGGCCACAGCCGCAGCCACCGCTGCTCTCTCTGCCTCCAGAAAGCGCTGGGCGTGCTGCTGCTGGAGCAACCGCGACAGGTGAGCGTCAGGTCGCAGAGCCAGGACGTCTCTGCGCGGCGGCTGTTCCCTCCAGGGATCCCAAGGGAAGCCGTGAGGTGCTTGGGAGTGACCCTGAGGTGGGCCGTGAGGATGGGCTGAAAATCGGTCTCCCGGTGGCCCCACGGCCAGCCCTGCTGCCCCTCCCGGTCCACTGAGATAAGCCTCGATCGCAGCTCGCGAGCGATCCAAAAGGGAGAGGTGATGGTGGTGGGGAGGATGCGGGGTGGGAGGTGGAATGGGGACACTGGGTGTTGGGGTCAAGGAGAGAGTTGAAGACGGGGTTGACGGATGCGGGTGACGGCTGCTAGGCCTCTCGAAGCCGTGTGGGGGCATGGGAGGATGTGGGAGGGTAATGGGCACTGGATCAGGCTCCTCTTTTCGCTCCTCCTTCACCTTAACGGAGGGGAGCAGAAGAGAGGAGGCGGGGCCGGGCGGCGGTTTGGATACCGGAGTCGTGGTCCGATCCGGCTTTTTGATTGGGAGAGAAGACACAGAGGAGGAGGAAGAGGCTGGACCGCTGCTTTCTCTGTGGGACGGGTGGGATGGTTCTGAGTTGAGAGTGTGTGGTTGCGGCTGTCGCGAAAACAAATCGAGAGGAGACGGTGCCAAGGGAACAGAGGGGGGAGGGGTGGTGTGTACGGAGGACGTGGAGGAGCGAGGCCGCTCTGGCGCCGACGAGGCGGCTGTCACGAGAGGCCTGGGGGCCGACGTCGAGTGCTGCCTCTTGTCCGATTCTCTGTCCCTCTCTCTCTCTCTGTCCCGTTCCCTGCTTTGTCCGTCGGACTGGCCCCCGCCTCCACTCAGCGACCCCAGGCCGTTTATGTGAGAACTGGGGGTACTGCTGCGATGCTTAAGGGGTGGTCGGCCATACAACATGTTGTCCCTGTAGTGGAT
Organism: Chanos chanos; assembly: GCF_902362185.1. Classification (NCBI taxonomy): domain Eukaryota; kingdom Metazoa; phylum Chordata; class Actinopteri; order Gonorynchiformes; family Chanidae; genus Chanos; species Chanos chanos. Next base: position 49,013,366 of record NC_044499.1, on the reverse strand, counting down.
GAGAGCCGAAACCAGTAAGAGATAGCTGAGGAAAGTGGCAAGAAACCACTAACTGGTACATTGGAGAAAAGGAAACACACATACACCTAGCACAAAACTAATCTTATCAGCTGTGTCAAAAGCGAACAGCAGGAATTTGTGACAGACAAAGCATAACTGTAAGTGTTACATGGGACAGGAAAACAGAAAATGAGAGTTCAGTCTTGTCGTACCTGTCCTTTTCGTCTTTGATGTGGGTTATTTCTCTCCTTTCCAAGTCCTTCTCCCTGTCTCTTTCTTCCCTCTTGTCTGCCCCTTTGGCCCAGGGGCCGGTGGGGAAAGAGGGTGGGGCGATATGCAGTCGATTCCAGGCTTCATGGGGGTTACTTAACCCTCCCACTGCACTAGCAGAAGGTTCTGCCTTATGGCCAAAGACAGAGCTGGCAGCTATGAGAGAACAGACAAAAAAATTTGTTTGGTGACAGGAAATGTGAATAACTTTAGATTGTGGCATTCACAACACTATGTGGTGCCATAAGCCATTCTTAAATATATACAGTTTTTTTTTTTTCTTTAAATGACATCAGGTTTTACTAAAATTTTGAGTTCTGCATTTCTAAGTCCAGCTGCAATACTCTCTACAATCAATTTTAAAAATTTACTCAACAAAACAAAGTGTTTGTTCGTTTTTTTTGGTCAGGGTCAAAAGGCGAGGGTCAAAACAGTTTCTCTTACCCAGAGTGGGGCTGCCCAGTCCCCCAAAGGCACCAGAACCCAGGGCTCCCAGTGGGGTGAAGGGGGGAGAGCGACCATATGGATCTGTAACACAGAGGTAGATATTGGCACACATACACACACACACACACACACACACACACACGGCACTAGCGTTTAAGATTCATCAGTTTAACGTCCCCAATGTAACAACACAACTTGGAAAAAAAAATTCCATCGTCAAAGTGACTGGGCCTCACAGGCCAGAGAGGCACTAGCGCACTACTGCTGAGATTAATGATTTATCTGGAGCATCTGATGGGGATACGTCACATAAACCGCCCGTGACCATCAGTGAAACACTGACTGATGTGTCACGACCTCTAGGCAATGCTACGCAGGTATTAACAGCATGGTCTCTTACCCAGGTGAGCTGCTGGGCTTAGGAAAGACGAGTGGGGCGTTGATGGGGGGATGAAAGGTGAGGAGTTTGGATTGACTCCACCTGAGGAGACAGGCGTCAGCCCAGATGAATAGTCATTAAATGCTCCGTAACTATCACTCCTCAACAAAAAACAACATATGAACATCTTCTCTGCTAATATTAACTGGCGTCACAATACGCCGAAATCTTTTTTTTTTTTGTCCACCGCCACTGAGGTTTAAATTTCTAATGTCCAAAACACCCCAGCAGAGAACTAGAATTACATCACATTTAAAATTCAACGCAATCAAATGTAATTCCACCAAGAGACAATCAGCTATACTGCTGTGCTCATACGCAATATGCATTGTAACAGATACTCGTTAAAAATCATTTCAGAATATACATATAGACATTTCTACCAAATACCTTTTTTTTTTTTTTTGCTTAAAGAAAGGTTGAATGATTCCCCAGTCAATTAATCAGTCAATGCTCTTTCTGTTATGTAGGTATTTAGCTTGCAAGAAATACAAGATGAGGATGGTACCACTTACCACCTGGTGTGAAGAGGCAGCCTGGTCTAGTGAGGTCATGGGTTGGGGGCAGAGGCCCTCCAAGGGGTCCCAGGCCTCCCAGTGCTCCAATACCACCAGAGCCAGGAAGACGCGGCAGCAAGTCATTACGAAAGTCCAGCTTGTGAGGATCCGTCTGCATCATCTGAATGATATTCAAAATAAATCAAAACAATGCCTACAGGTTCCAGCGCCTTATTATTACTCTCGCAGCTAAGCACAGATTTAGACGGCTTTTCAAACAGATGTGCCTGAAATGCTTTTACTGTCGTGATTTTTAGGCAGGAGAATGGTAAACAAATCGTTTGAACGGACCTTAACTTTCTCCTGATGTCTCAAAATCATCCAGGCTACACGCACATGCATCGCACACCATTTGCCAGGTTTCTGTATGACAGATGGAAACACATAAACAAGGGAACGATAAGTGTCAAACTCTCAGCAGTACAACCAATACTTTAAAAAAATAAAACATTAACAATTAGACAAATTAAACAGTATAAATGAAACAATACAAATGCATCTTTCAGAGAACCAAACAGGAGAACCTCAATGTCCTTAAGAACTGGTTAGAAGTGGTAAAGGCTGATGTAAGACACAGGAAAAGGAAAAAAGAAAAAAAAGAAAAAAGAGCCATGCTTACACTACTGACTTTCAGTGAAGCTGCAAACGGGTCTGTTAACTGCAGGGGAGAGAAGAGAGAGACATGAAAAACGTTTATGTTTCCACAGACTGTGCTCTGATACAGTTGACTAAAATGAGAAACACACACACACACACACACATATATATATAATACAACAGTCTTTCATAAGCCTGAAACTGCACCTCTTGTGGGGAACTCCTTACCCTGGGGTCTTTGGGCTGAAGGTGAGGAGGCACGACACCCAAACGAGCAGTCATCTCTGGAGCAGTTCCCTGGAGGGCAACAAGCTGTCAATCACAGCACAGTATTGTAACTCCACAGAATAACAGAACCTTTGAGTGTGTGTGTAACACTCTGAACATCAGATGGGTTCTGAACTACTGAAAATGACAGAGTGACATTTATAATGGAAACAACAGTCAAAAAAAAAAAAACCCCACTGTGACAGTTGAGAGTGCTCTTCTCGCTGGTTGTGCTCCATATGAAATCCCTGACTTTATAGACTTATGACTAAAAACGACAGGTAATTAGACTGAAGCGAGAGACACCGCTCACCTTAGGCTGAAAGGCTCCTTGGAGAGAACTGAAGGGTCCAGTGGGGGGGAGTACAGGCTGGATCCCAGGCACAGGTGGTGGATACTGAGGAAAAAACTGTGTGGGGAAGGAAAAAATAAAACGACATCAGTCCCGCCACGGGGCATATCCTTTTCAGAATTTTTCCTTTAACTGTGTTGCACTCATTAACAACCCTCTAAGAGCAGCATTCAATAAAAAATAAATAAATAGATAAATAAATAAAACAGGGTCAGGTAAGCCTTGCTCTGCGGTATCAAAATAGCCTGTCACAATGTTTACCTTTTTGATATTTTAGTGTTCTTTTTTTTTTTTCATACTGTTATTCTTTGAACTGATATTCATAGAAATCAGAGCAGCGCATTTAACTAATGGAGAATCGAGGTTAAGGATGCAGAACTCACAGAGTTACGAAACAGACCATCAATCTTGCCTGGATACTTGTCAAACTAAAGGAAAAGTAAAGAGAAATGAGGATTACGACACGTCAACTGACAAGAGTTTCTCAAAGAGAAACAACGTGAATCATCACACATGGGCTTATTATAAACCTTCACTTTCGTTTGTTCGTATTGAAATGGCTCGTGCGTAAACAGGTACGAGGCCCTCACCAGTGGCGGCGCGGTGGCAGGTGGATGCACAAAGTGTTGGTGGGTGTGGGTGTGCTGGTGTTGGTGGTTGTGTTGGTGGAACAGGAGTGCCATGGTAGGGATGGAGGTCTGAGCCTGGGAGGGCCTGCTGGAGGTCCCGGAGCTGGTGCTCGACGTCGACGTTCCCCCAGATCCAGAGCTCCCACTGACCCCCGAGCCAGCGCCCGCCGTTCCGTTTTCACGCTCGGAATTCTGGGAGCCGAGGAAGTGAGCGTTAGGCTCCTGCCGAAGGACGTCCTGATCTGTGGAGGGTGGCAAACTTGATTAGAGCCGAGCGAATTCGTAAAAATAACAATTAACTAACAAAATTTTATAAAATTTTAACAATCTGATTGTTGAAAAACCATCCTGAAAGAACTTATTTTGCTCCACAACGTCTCCTGATAATGAGTGCTCAGTACAGAGCAGTACTCGATCTTGCAGCATGTGCTAAAGCAGACTGGGGAGTTGAACGTACCTGCTGTGGAGTGCGGGGACACCTGCAAGAGAGGAGGCGGCGGAGGAAGACCAGGGGAAGGGGTGAAGAGGGCACCGGGGCTGGGCCGGGAGGAGGGCCGTAGTGCCCCGCCCACTCCTGGACCTCGACCGTGAGACATACTCGTGGAAGGTGTAGGCGGCCGAATCGATGAAGAGGCAGATGAGGAAGATGGAGGCTTGACTGAGGTACTGCTCCTGTTAAAAAGACCGAAAAAAAAAAAACTGAGATGGGCTCACAAAAGACGCAGACAATGAATAAAAAGAATCAAACAGAAAAAAGCCTCCGAGAACAATCATTAACGGCAACCGCGGCCGCAGCGGTCAAATTCCAATCAAGGCAACAGACACTACCGACACCGTGTGAGCACCGACCTGCTGTTGACGCCCATGCTGTGAATGGACTGTGAGCGTCCGGGGAAAGAGAGAAAGTTTTTGGGTTTGTGGCAGGGGGGGCTGGGGTCGTGGCGGCGCTGGTGGCCGGCCGCGCCGACGAGCTCGTCGGGGAGGGTTTTGGAGGCGGAGGCCGGGGACCGTGAGGACAGGCATATGACGGAGGACGAGGTAGAGGTGAGCTCAGGATAAGGCAGGTCCATACTCCTCTCCTGACTCCGCTCCAGTCCGGACACGCGAGGTGTCACCGACAGACGCGGTAACCGAATGTTTGATGGGATCAGAGGACAGCTGTTGCTCACAGTGGTGGCCATGGTAACTGGGTTTGAGTCAGTCACTAAAGTAGACAGAGAATGATGCTGTTAATGTCGGATAACCATTCGTCTGCACATGGCCAGAATTATGTCAGATGGACTTATTATCTAAATATAGGCACATTTGCAAACTGGTTTTTTTTTTTAGTATGACTATGAAAATCAGTTTGCCAACTGCTCTTATGATGTCAGTGGATTGGACTGACTGGCTGGGTTAAGGTATAATCAAAAATTATACTTGATAATTTGGCACTGATCCCTTAAAAGCTCATTTACATTTATTTAATTAAATAAAATAAAAACGGCCCTCACGCATATAAAGACAAAATCATGCAGTTTTCATGGAAACCATTCCCTAGGCTCAGAATAGGCTTCACAGTCATTTCTGTCCACCATCTCACAATAGCACTGTCATTCGGCTAAAATATAACAGCATTAATCAAATAGGGGAAACAAAATGGGACCCGTGCGAAATGACAAAATTAACATAACTCCAAATGATGCCAAACAACATTACGGTAAAGACCAACTGTCACCTTGTACCACCAGGGAGAGGATGCTCTCTCATTGCCAGAAAATAATATCAAAAACAAACAAACCAAAAAAAAAAAAAAAAAATCACATGTACCTTTCCTAGTGCTGACGATGAATGTTGGCTCCATATCATTATCAGAGGCCTATCAGAGTGAAAAACAAAACAACATTACTCATGATCACTGAAATTCATACAGTGAAAAAAAAACAGCACTGACAGAAGCCAAGAGACAGTGTTGTACAGAACATCGAAGATCACGTACCTTGTCACCCGAATCACTCTCTGTGTCACACTGAGGAGAGAGAGGAACAAAGACATTCAGAGACCGTCACTAATTATGCAAGTCATCAAAAAAAGCTCTTAGGTTAATTAATTCAAATGAACTTGTTAAATGTGTTGTCGGGCCTGTTACAAGTCTGTGTGCACTGGTGTAACCTATTTTGTAGGTACTGTAAAATCTAATTTACCAAACAAGGCTTTGCGTGTCTATTTAGACATTCAGTATTATTTCCATGTCAGACAGACAAAAAAAAAAAAAAAAAAGAGTCATTCTAGATGGGGGGGGGGGGGGGGGGGGGGGCAGTACTTACAATGTATCCTGTTTCCATCAAATTAACCGAACTCTGAAACACAAAGTCGCCATTAAAACAGAACAAGTTAACAATAAATAAATAAAACAACAAAAAAGACTGAATCATTGACACAAAATAGAAATTAATGACAACACACATGTGCTGCTCTCTGGAACAATGCATGACAAACTGATACACCGAGCTACCAACAATCAACAATATATGCTATGTTATACGGCTTTCATTGAGCACAGCTGAAAATGTCGGTCCCATCTGACCAAATTGTTTAGTGTGCAAACAAGGTTTTTTTTTTAAGTGTTCTTAAATATTAAATGAGGCAGAGGTCACACATTTAGTGGAACTTCAAGAGAATAATTTGCAATTTTAAAACAGACAGTATGATTCAACAACAGAGAACGTGGAAAGTTTAGTTGGTCTACGTTACCATCAAATTAAACACTAGTTATCATATGTGGAACATTTAGATACCAAAGATACTGCTGTACAGTTTTACACATTGTCACGACATCCATTCATTTGTCTTTGTGCTGGCACTTCTAGCCACGCTTACTACACATTAAAAGACTGTATACAGGGTGTACACGCAAAGGTGGTTGGTCATGATTTGGCCCATCCACAAGTATGTACATCAGGTCCTATACTTTGACATTTTTAACATGCTTTAAAGAAGGCATTGCCAAGGGCATAGCTCTGTGTAACAGAGGGCAATGAATGCAGCTTTGACACTAAAAACACTGGTATACATCATTCACTCTCACCTTCAATTCTCTCCTTCTCTTCGGATATCTGCTAATGAAAGGAGCTGGAGCTCCTTCCTCAGGCTCCGAAAAAGGTCCCCCATTTTCCTCAGGGGCCCTCTTCCTCTTGTTTACACGGTCCACCATCCCAGCTCGATCTGAAGGCTTTAGAGAACAGTCCATCTACGGAAACAAAAAAAAAAAATACAATATTAACGCTTATTTAAACATTACATACTAACCAGCTAATACGTACACAAAATGCAATTCAACCGTTAACACTCGCTGCTAACTCTATCAAACTGTTGCAAACTGAATATAACTAGCCACTAAATAACAAAATGAAGACCATTGACAAAATGGATACAAAATAAAATTCGTGAAATTTTCCCACAAATTATTAAGGTTTTTGTTGTAATATAATGCAACAAAAATGACTATAAACATAACTAAAAACCACTTCAGTGCATTATGCGTTAAGTGTTCACGTACAAGTGTTCAATTCATAGCCTATGAGAATAATGTTTCAGTTAATGATTTTAAAACGACCCTGACTGAAGAAATAAAACTTTGCAGGCTTACCTCCAAGGCCTCCAGACTTACGAAGCTGGCTATAGCGAAACCATCAATAATATCCTCTTCACAAGACACCGATTCTCGTTTTCTCCGACGGGGAGGTCGATGTCTTGCACCGGGCAAGCGACAGTCTCCACCGGTAGCACCAAGTAAACCGTCTCCCCTACAAAGCTCTTGATCCGAGGCCGAGGACGGAGACGAGGCCCGGTGTTCGGCGAGATCTGCTCTCCTTCTCCGCCGTTCTCTGTCGCGTTGAGAACGGGAGCGACGGCTCTGCCTGAACCCGACGCTTCGACTTGGACCATCCATGTCAAAACGCACTGTACCAGTTTGAGTATAACCGAAGGCACTTTAGTTCCTAGGCCAGTCAAAGGCACTTCCTTCTGCCTAAGAAATGCAGGAATCCCCTGTTTAAAATGGCGTTAATAGTCCTGTCTATAATTTAGCAAGCGAAGATTGTATGGCATCACAGGACTGCAGTCTGGGAGGAATCATATCTGTGCACTGGAGGGCCTGGTTTCCTTTCCGCACAAAAGCGATTTGGTGTGTACAGCGAAAGATTTAAATTCGCGTTACTCTCCTCTTGTCAAGACATGGTCGATCTCATCTGGAAAAAATAAAATCTATTCAGACACAGATGGCAAGCAAGTTAACTTTACTTTTGTTCACAAAAATGTGGTAAGACAATCTGACTCCAGCTAATGAGCTGGCCTGGCTAGATTACAAATAAACTAAACCCACTTCCGAGATATACTGACATATAGACGATAATAACTACGTAATGTAATTGCATACTCTTAGAAAGCTTTCAGTTATGTGACAAAGGTGTCCTCAAACTCGTTTGCTGGCAAACTTAGTTGAGACTTCAAGTAGGAATTTGTCGCTGCCGCAAAACAGGCGACTGATAGCAGAGCTAACTGGATAAAAATACTACAGTCGATAGTGTCGCTGCAAGGTTTAGCCCTGTCAGTTATATGAATTCAAGTAAAGCCAAAGAAAAACGTTTTACTAGTAATATAACGAGTAAAATATTATTTAAGGGCCTTGAGTTGTCGCTGTCGATTTGATTGCTGTCTCTGAAGTTATTATTAGCTAAGAAGCTAACTAAATCGGTTTGAAATGACGCCATGCTAATGAGCATAGCTTTATGCTATCATAGATTGTGATGATTAAAATGTTATTTTTTTAAGCATTAAGCCAGGAACGTCTGCTCTGTCAAGAGAAGATAGGGGGTACCGGTAACTAACTTTATATCGGCTGAACGCCTCAAGATTGGGTCCTGTAAGCACATTCAGTATGGCATTACTGTTTAGAAAGCGTAACGTTAATGGATTTCGAAACGACAGGCTAGCATGCCAAGAGCCATACTTGCTATGGACTCGCTAAGTTAACTAACATTCTAACTACGCCACAGTTCTAAGTGACAAATTCACCATGTACTGTGAGTGATTTATTCTACAGTATAATTTGGTTCTTAAATTAATAATTGTTCATCTACATACCACCTATTGAATAAGTATAAACATTCTGATACGAAGCTTAATGTCAATTGTAGGTTAGCTAAAAGGCTACACTTGTATGTCTGTCATAAATCTCTTTATATCGTAAATTCACTTAAAAGTTAACTAACAGGATTCTAAGCATTTTGCCAAATATCTTGTCAGACTGGTTTTCTTGCAAAAGAGAGGACATATGTTCAATGATGATGAAATAACTATCCGCGAACTTAACCTAGCTCTCCTACCGGTTAGCCGTCTTATCTACACAGCTATGCTAGCAAAATTAGCCACAAAACAAAACCTTAACCCTTTTAATAATGCCCAGTTTACCCCGACTTTGTCCCAGAACTTTACCAGTTGTTTCTGATTTTATTCCTTTTGCTTCTGCTTTCGTTCAGACTCCATTTAAATCGTCAGTATTATAGGCCTTGAAGCCGGGAGCTGGATTTACATGGTCAATAATGTCGACCAAGCCCCCATACTATCAGGCCAGGCACCTCCTTCCGTGGCCCACTGTAATCCACTGAGTGCGTTAACGTCGGATTATTTGTCAGTGTTTCCGATCGAAACAGATACTCTCTACAGAATACTCTTGAACAGACAGCTAAAACAACGATTCTTCGTCAATCTTCAAACACATAATTTTTTTTTTTTAAACAATTTGGTGAGCCTGACATAGCGTACTGCCAGTATGAACAACCCACTCAGGCGAACTGCATTGTGTGCTTCTGCTTCAGTGGGTTTTCTTCCTCTATTGCCTGATTGACAGCAGGATGAACACAATTTTTAGTGCATTACTGCCATCTATAGGACCATGTGTTACTACATTGTTCATTGAGACGAAACGGTGCTCCCAACAGTCCTCCTCAGCGTTCCCTTTCCCAACTGATCGTGAAAAGACAATCTTCCTGGTAACTGAGCCCCTCAAGCCCTCATATTTCTCACAGTTTACATACACAAACACACACATACATAGACACACACACATATATACCCTGTATATGTTACTTATAGTGTGAAATGTTCCCCTGAGCACTGAGAGTAAGTCATCACTTACTGTTCTCACTTTGACTTTCAGTGACTTGAATGATAATGTGAAGTATTTCAGTGGCAACACACACACACACAGATATGCAGTTATGTGGGGCATTTGGCTAAAAGTGAAACCACACACTTTACTGTTGTATCCCATATTTAAGATACAAGAGACTTTATCTTAGCCATACCCATGGGATCATCTTATTTATCCAAAAAAAACCACTTTAATTTATTTACATTTTTTTATTGACAACAATGTCAGACAGGCACAACAGAAGTTACATACCTATAATATACAGAAAATATCTACTCTGAGCAGCATAGTCACGTTACCTTAACGACAAAGAAATATATTATGCAAGAGATTCTAAGTAAAATCAATTTTTGACAGGGCATGATATAGTTCTTAGGCCTTTTTTTACTTTTATAAAATTTAATACTTTTTACAAACAGGGCAAGCTCATTCATAAATATAATGAACAGTGGTGGGGTTTTTAAAATTCTACATTTATGTATGAAAAAAAATAGCCAACATCGATGTGTTATTGCATATGAATTCCAATTTTCTGTCCTCCATCACAAGTCCAAACATTATATTGTTTACATCAAGGTTTGTTACCAAGCAAGTGTATTTAACCAAGCAACTGTTATTCTACTCCAAAATGTTCTTGAATGTACACAACAGAAAAAAGATGTTATATAGTTTCAATATCTGTGTTACAGAATGTACACTGATTACAATCCACATTAAGTCTTTTGTTTAAGAAATCATAGCATGGATATATTTGATTAAATATTCTAAAGTGTACTTCTTTCACTTCAGGTGGCAAAGAAAAAGCAAGAGATTTAGTTCTTATACGTACAGTATCGTTGTTCGTATACTGTTTTAGGATATTTATTCCTATTAAAGTAGTAGGAAAACATTCTGTAGTCAAAATATTTTTGAAAAAATTACCATTGCATATTTTGTCTCGTGTTTATCTAAAAGGTCAAACGGTAACTATAAAGCACGAAAGTGCAGTTAAGAATGCAGTTAAGAAAACGTCATGCCATGTTACGTCACATCCCCTTCACGTGAGATTTCAAAAGGAAGCGTTGTCACACACGGAAGTAGGGTAAGGAAAACAAACGGGCTAAGAGTAACCATCTATTGTGAGGAGAAGAAAATCTAAGAAGGACAGAAAACTTCTTCTCTCAAGGTAACACTGAAAATAACTTTTTAGAACCGAAGTCTTAGTTAACTGGCGTTGCCTTAACCAAGTTTGAGTCTTTTTTCAGTCAAGCAACAAAATCAGCTCGCTAGGTAAGTAGCTAGCTAGGGTAAAGAGTCGCTAGTGTAAGAGCTAATTTTAAGCAGGTTGTCTTAGCGAATTAGATAAACACAGCAGAATCTTTTTTTAGAAGCCTTACAGTAAATATAGCACTTACTTATTAATTATTCATTTTTTACGATGATTTGAATAACCGTACTGCAGTGGTAGCTAACCAGTTTCTTAAGTCGCTTTCTAGATTGTAACAAGATATACTTTGCACTATTTCATGACAGATATTTACACCAGGCCTCTAGAGCACTTCACAGACACCTGTGAAAGTAACCTTTAAGTGACACAACATTCAATGCACTGTATTTTAAATAAGTTCGCGTGACATATTTTAGGACTTTGGTCGAATATTAATTTTCACTTGTGAAGTTCTCGAAGTCTTGAAACGGTGGTCTACATAGTTGTAGGGTGTGTCACCGTGACGTTCTTTTTCCATCCAACATGATGTCACCGTACTGATATTATCGAGGTTATGGCTTTGATCAGGTGCTTTACCGTGATGCTATTTTCAGCCCACGATGAGGTCACACCTAAACCTAATTAATTTGTTTGACTTACTAATACTTACTGATGAAATCGTACGCACATATTTGGAATTCAAACAAAAGTTTGATATCAGACGAAGTAGAAAACATTATGGCTGGTGAAGGAGGTTTCTAATAAATTTTACCTGTGTTTTGCCTTGCATAGTTATATACAAACAATTTTATAATAAAGATGGTTCATCCAAAGATGGAGTTTCTGTTTGGGAAGAGGAAGACCCCGGAGGAGATGCTAAGACAGAACCAGAGGGCATTAAATCGGGCTATGCGAGATTTAGACAGAGAGCGACAGAAACTGGAGCAACAGGAGAAGAAAATTATCGCTGACATAAAAAAGATGGCCAAACAAGGACAGATGGTAAGACAAACTTTTTTTTTTTCTGTTTTCTTAAAATAATAATGACAACCTCTTTTAAGGTACATAATTGGCAGCTCTGAATATGTTCCTTTATTTCAGGATGCTGTTAAGATCATGGCCAAAGACTTGGTTCGCACAAGGCGTTATGTTAAGAAATTCATCATGATGAGAGCCAATATCCAAGCCGTCAGTCTAAAAATCCAAACACTCAAATCAAACAACAGCATGGCACAGGCCATGAAAGGAGTTACCAAAGCCATGGCCACCATGAACAGACAGGTACAGTATCTGAGACCATTATCTCAACATACTAAACCCTAGTTTTTGTTTTTTTTTCTTTTGCTACAAATCAATCTATAGGTTGTTGGGGGGTTTTTTGTAACGTGTCAGATTTTTTTTTTTTTTTTTCCTGTGCTATTTTCCACGTAGTTGAAGTTGCCTCAGATTCAGAAGATTATGATGGAGTTCGAACGTCAGAGTGAAATCATGGACATGAAGGAAGAGATGATGAACGATGCAATCGATGATGCCATGGGTGATGAAGATGATGAGGAGGAGAGGTATGTGGTGTGAATTATGTCCTAAAGATTACACTTACTACTGAATTAGTTCTACGCACTGAAACATGTAGTTGACATACCTGTATTTTTTCAATTTATTTATTTACTTTTTATTTATTTGTTTTGTTCTTTAGTGATGCTGTGGTCTCCCAAGTGCTCGATGAGCTGGGCCTTACTCTCTCAGACGAACTTTCAAGTAAGGATGCTACATTACATTTGTTTATGACAGTATCAAATACATTTCATCATACTTTAGGAGATGCTAATTTTGTAGGTTCCCCCCCCCCCCCCCCCCCCCCCCCCCCCCCCCCCCTCCTTCCACTATTTTGTGATGTCTAATTGCTTATATGTATTTAACTCATATCAAACTTATTTGAATTCATCCAAAACAGCCTTGCCGGCTCCTGGAGGAAGTCTCTCAGTGGCTGGAGGAAAGAAGGCAGAGCCGCAGGCTGCTCTAGCAGATGCAGATGCTGACCTAGAGGAAAGACTCAATAACTTGAGGAGAGACTGAGAAATAAAAGATGCACTTTTGGTGAAGGCTTTAAATACGTATACAAATGTGTAACGTTTTGACTTTCTGAACTGAAACATAGACGACAAGAGTTTCGGGAAAACAAAAAAAAAAAAAAAGAGGGAGGAACATCTTTTATTGAACATCTTCTTTTTTTTTTTTTTTTTTTTAATCCTAGATTATGGCGCCTTTTTTGTTTGCTACTGTATGTTATATAGTAAAGTGTTCTTTTACCAATCAAATACTTAAAAACAAAATATTTTTATCCCTCGAAATGTTTGTAAGACGTTTGCCATGTAGATAAATCTGTTCTGAGTTGAAAATTTATCCGTAACATTGATATTACAGATATAATATTGAACGTTATGTACGGGCCCCTGAAAGAGATAAACACTAATAATTACAGATTAAATGATTAACTTAAAGATTGAGCTGCCATGGCCAAATGTCGAGTAAATGTTGATTGTACTAGGACTGGCTTTTTGTATGAGTAGTTTACCAAACATCAACGTGATTTTTTTTTTTTTTTTCACTGCTCTTCGTTATAGGGTGCTGACTTATGTTCTTGTCAGGTGCTCTTAGTCATTTTGATTACATCATGTTTGCATATGACAGAATCTTTCCAAACAGTAAAGATTTTGGTGTTGGTCGTTGCTTGTGATCTTTCAATATTGTTTATTAACTGTGCTCGTTTGTACACTCCTACAGCAGAAAGTTCCAAGTGTCTTGGAGACTTGGATTCAGTTTCTGACCACGTCATGTGGTTTTCGTTAACTTCCTATAAGACAGTGCGGTTATAGTTAGCATACTGGATTATGCATATCTGGAATAAGTGTTTTATTCAACACAAACAATGTACATAATAGAGCTGTCAATGAAACAGTGTGGTGATTGTTGCTTGGCAACTCTGACTATCCATTACAATGTGTTCAGAAAGAGAGACATTTAAAAGTCTCTGTTTCATAACATATTTGGAAAAGGGGGGTTCTATTATTAGATTCTTTTTCTCTTATTTGCCTTTCTTTATTCAATAAACATTTTTCACATTTGCCACAAGTTATATGTGAGATGTGATTCTTTTTTGGATAATCTCAAACCCTTAAAATGAAATAAATTAAATTTAAGAGTGCTTGAGTGCAGTTCAATGTTTTGTTGTTGTTTTGCTAAGCTTCAAGTCAAATCCCATACAAGATAAGAAACTTCTGTAAATTCACCAACGAAACTACTATATATAAAACAAAGTTAATGAGAAAAAGACCAGCTTTTTGTCCAGACGCCAAGTTCGGTACTGTGGGCAAATGCTTTAGTAATTGTAGAAAACTAAAAGATTAACAATTGTGGTAAAGTAATGTCCAATTAGCCTGGCATCTGGAACCAGGACTCATCCCAAAATGAATGAGTTTATGTTGAACTTCCCAAACGTAAACTGATGAGCTACCTCAGGGACAGAGCAGCTGACAAAAGTCTGATCCTGGGATAGCCCGCATTCGGAACATGACATGAACAAGACACAAGACACGAAGTATGAACAGAAAAGTTTTAATGTTTTTTTTTTTGTTTGTTTGGTTTGTTTTTCTTACAAAATAATTTCTTCAGTTATGTCAACGATCTATCAATGAAATAGGATTTCAAGGCTGAACAAAGAGCAGTGCGACATTAAATTAAAAAAAAAAAAAAAAAGGTTTATGTACAATCAGTAAGCAAGTCTCGAAAGCTATGTACAGAGGTCAAATTTTACATTTGGAAAAAAAAAAAAAAATTGTGATATTTGCCGTGTCAATATGGCAGTCTTCCCTAGGCCAAACATAAAAAAAAACTGCTATGACAACAATGGTTACAACAAAGAATAGCCATTGCTGAATCAAAATACAACTACATCAAAGAATCTGGGGTGGGGGGTGGGGGTGGGGTGAACAAATTGTGAGGCACGCTGTGCAGCTCACATTTCTTTGGCGTGAGACCACATTTCACCATCTGCATTTTAAGGTAAACATATACCAGAGTCAGTATCGGTTACAAGGTTACTTGTGCAAGATTTTCAGAGATTTGCTGTCTGGGAGTGTAAAGCTCAGACAATTCAGAGCCTGTTCAGACATAAATGACAATGAGAAGTACATCTCAAACACACCAAAGTTGAAATCACTGGGCTGCTTTAACGCAGGAAAATGACAAGGTGTTACAGTGCCAACAACCGACAGTAATTTGTTGTTACAAGAGCTGCTAATTTCATGCACACTTACACCGAGAAAATGCAAATAAATCAAGCAAGCATTTGTATTTTGACTCCAATACATCTGATATTTCTCTACGATTTTCCCACCGCAAGGTTATGGAAAGCAAAAGTACACAATGTCAGATGTTTGCTACTCACCTGTTGAACTGAACACAGACTGTGAAATGTGCGAATCAAGGTGCTACATGCTAAGTCATCAGACATGCCACTAAAACAACTGAGTCCACGTTAATAAAAAACAAAACAAAAACAAAAACTCTGCAGTAAGCAATGCCAGTACAACAAATATAACAAGAGAAAAAACACTCAAGACAGGACCGTACATACTTTACACAAATGTCTTTCATGGAGGAAAAAAGAAAAAAAAAGAAACTACACTGAATGCAAGTTAAAAGGCATTACAGACATCAGGCATTCAGAGTATGCTCTACTCCTTGTATTGTGTAATGCAAACCATGTACGAGCCACTGCCATTCCATACTTCTACCGCCAAGGCTATGATGCAGTTCTTCACAGCCACGGAGGTCTAAACCCCATTCCTCAAGAGTCAACAATCATATCTTTCTCTCTCCCTGTCCGCAGCCTGTCGCCGGATTGGCCGGTGGGGCGCCGACGAGATCCCGCCTCCTCCTCCCTCTGACAGAGTGATTGACATACACGCTGACCAGTGCTCGCCCACAGCTCCTTCCAAAACTCCTTCACGGCTAACACAGCGGCCATACGGCCAGCGTTCACATCTTACGTTTGCTAAGAACTGGATTTAAAAAAAAAAACCAAAAAACAAAAAAAAAAACCGCCTCATTTCCGACAGGTTCTGTGAGGAGTTTGTTTTTTCTGATTTTCTATCCGGCAGCGACTCCTTTCATCAAGCCACGGCAACTCAAAGTTTCTGACAGACAGGAAGAGAAAACCGATCATTTATCAATTCTACGTGGAATTGTAAATGCAGTTTGTGGTTGTGAACCTCACAGTGAGAAGCCATTCAACCCTAAATACATTTCTAATTATCACAAGCAAATACCGACAATGCAAATACAAATACAAATGCAAATACAGAGGGAGTAATACAAGACTTACTGCTGAGTTAGATTCGGCAAAGGTCGGCCAAACGCCACCACCGGCAGAAATGGCGTGATTACTATAGACCCCACTGAAGGGTGGGGGGGGGGGGGGGGAGAGAGATACAAATTCATATGAGGCTTTTCAGGTCAAATCATATTAAACAGGAGGGCTGAGGCTTTGCTCTGTCCAACATCCATCTAACTGCAGTGAGTCTAAATGAGAGAAAACGTTGTAGTGCTGAGCTGTTTAGAACAGAATGGATATTTAAGCTTAGAGACCTAAACATGAGCCTTCGGGACAAATCATACCATCTTCGACGTCAGGGTAGAAGGAGGAAAACTCAGGCTCTCTCTCCTGAATGCCGCTCTTTTTCTTCTCCATGCGCTGTTGTAGCCTCTGCAGCATCCGCTGCTCCCGTATCCTCTGAATGTCCCACCTGGTGAGAGAGGGAGGAGTGAAAGGAAATACAGACAAATGAAAGAAAGAAAGAAAGAAAGAAAGAAAGAAAGAAAGAAAGAAAGAAGAGAACTGTTGCTACATCTGAGAAACCCTGGGCAGATATCACACACAAACACAAATTAAAAAAAATGAGCTTTTATTTTGAAGGATAAAAACAAAACACATTTGACTAATCTTGTGTACGCCAGTGCTCACCTCTTCCTTCGCTTCTCATCCAACTCCAGCTTAGAGTGACGTTTCAAAAAGACACCGTCGTCCAGGCTCTGAAAGATAAGGGACGAATGCAGCAGGCTGTGTTTTTATTTGAAAAAGAACAGACTGTACATTCAATCATTAAACTGTGCTAAAGCCATTAAACTTATCTTAATTATTATTATTCTTGAACAGAGCCTCTACCTCTGGGATGTCGAACATTTCATCTTCCCTCAGGGGCTCTACGCTGTTCTCTCTCCATGATGGGACTGCACAAATTGAGACATGTTTTGATTTTAGCATTTGTGAATTCACAGACAAAAACAGTTCACTCTCAGTTTAACAACTAAAGACATTCTCAAGGATGTTTCGAAATGTCTAGTTTTTGAGGTTATCAGCTTGTCTTCTGAATACAAGCAGAAGAACCATAAGCACGTTGCTCTTGGATAGGGGGGACAAACTCACTAGCGACATCCTCCTCTTTTCTGGGAGACGTCTCATGAAGCGGAGAGAGTGGAGGCTGATGCCAGCAGCATAAGTACATTTCTGTAGTTGTCATGTAAGGCAGATCTGCAGTGTCCTCCTGAGGATCCTCTGTATCGGCTTGGTCCACCGGATGCCCAGACACCACGTTATTCTCTGGCGTTTCTTTATTCCGTAGGTCCCTCTGACACGGAGAGGTTGAACCCGTCTCTGACTTCTGTGGCGAAAGTTTGGAAGATTTCCCACGCGTCCTCTGTGCCTTAGAGTCCAAAAAGCTGAACTTCCTAAAATGAAATGAAAAGTAGCAGGTCAGCACCATGACCAGTCGTGACGGAGAACTTCGACGACATGAGAGGACAGATTCCAGACGGGTCTAGACTTTACCTCTTTTGGACTTTGCTACCCCGACTGAGCGCCTGAGCTTTCGGAGCTGACTCTTTCGACTTGTCGTCCAAATCCAAATCCCAGAAATCATCCGTGTCGGGGATCCACCTCTCCAACGGCTGAAAGAGACGTTTGTCACGCGGCTCTTTACTGAGAAGCTGCAACCGACGTTCCATCCTCTCGATCCGCGCCAGCAGCTGAGAAGAGACAAAAATTGCATAAAAGACCACTTTCAAGACACTGCAAAATCCTAATCTTTGACAGCTTCATGCGTGTTCTTAAAAAAAATCAGTGAGACAACAAGGTTATTCGAAAAGCAACGCTAACTTGTCAATGTACGTAAACGTAACAACTGTGGAACCAGCTCTCCTAAAAGACAAGAGAGCACGCGTTTCAGGAAATCGCCACATTCCCAAACTCTTAACGCACGTACCGTGTCTCTGTCGGCTTTCAGCTCATCTATCTCCTTGTCCTTGGTCTGCAGCTGCTCTTGTTGCTGCTCTATAAGGTCCAGCTGAAGGAAGAGTAGTTGTCGAAGACAGGTGGCTTGAGAGTGAGGATGGTTTGGGCTCTTCCTGATGTTCTTTCTTTTACCCTCAGCGTTGAGCTCAAGCGGCGTCGCGTTGTGGGCCGTTACGGCATCCATCCCTCTGCTGTTAGGCTCCGTCCCCGAGTCCATCAAGTTAGTGTGTGAATTCATGGCGACAAATTCCGTCTTATGATCTATAGTGTTGGTCTGTCCGAGAGGAGCTTTGTTTTTTACAGGGGTTCCTTCGCCCCCCATTTGTTTCGTTACAGATTGCAATGTCTCTGCGCTCTCTGAACTGTCCCCCAAAGCCTCAGTTACTCCTGCTTTGCTTTGTTCAGTCGTCAATGAATGCCAGGTTCCTTTCAACGCGTGACTGTTGTACAGTTTCCGTGAATTACCGAGTAACTGGCCACCGCTGCTAAGTAGGTCGCCAAGAACTTCATGTATATCTGTGACTAAGGAACTAGGGTTTTTCAAGGTGGAATGTTTTGCTGTCGCTGACTGCGGTTTGAACACGTCGAGTTTCTCCTTGTCCAGCTTCAATTTTACATTTGTTAAGAAAGCCGGCCGCAGGTGCATGACGAACAAAACGACGAAAATTTAAAACATGCTTCGTAAAGGAACGATAGCACGCCATAGCGCCATGATGACGGCTTTCCAGTTATGGTTCCTGACGGGTACCAAGTTGAGATAAACCTTGACTGTCCACCCTATAATTAAAGACAATGACATTAACGTTGGTAAAGAATGGCGCTCAGACAGCCACAAGCCTTTGAATGACTATGTCACAGTCATCGCCTCCCACACAGAATAGTAATAAAGATGTGAATTTAAGCACCTGTCACAAACACAATCGTTAAACTAAAACAACAACTACACATTGGTTGAAGTTATCTTGGTGCTTCGGATATGACACAATTAATTAATTCACCATTTAGACTAATGTTAGCTGCAAGATCCAGCTCAACAGCAGTCAGTTAACGTCATTCACCCTCTATTTACACTCTCTGTGATCACTAAACTGACTGTAAATTATTACGCCAGGTGGCCGATTAGCTAGCAAACCACGTAACAAGAGACTATTTAATTCGGCTTAGATTTGCTGAGACTGATTCGGCTAGTTATCTGGCGAAATTAGCACTGGTATCAGCTTCAATCAGTTTGCAGCATTTCCTGGTTGCTTCTCCGTTTGCATTGGCTCTTTTATCAAAAGCCTTTGCTAGCAACTATAAAACACATAAGATGCAGATAGGTAATTTTCATCAGTATTCAGCTATCTAGCTATCATATTCCGAGCATCAAACTGGAGTTTGTGGTAGTCTTGATAAAATGGCGTTGGAGGGTCTTCAGTGTCTAGCATTAGTCGCACATGAGTCATAATTGAGTATTTCTTTAATTAACATCACTAACTTCATTTTATATCTGCACCTGACTAGCCTAGCGAGCTATAAGTACATGAACGGGCTGCGGGGAGACAGTTTTATGGTTCATATGTTTCATGGAGCTGTTAGCTGTTAGCACACAGAATTAGCACTACAACATTCTCCATTTTGACCGGACTGGCTAACGTCACGAGGAGAGGGAAAACAACAACAATATTCTTACATCTCATGAAATAAACCCTCGTGCACTACGTACGTTCAATTATTACTCGTGTATTTTTTGATGACCGGGTTTAATCCAGCTTTTCGGTATGAGTAGTTTAGTATCGAATTGGTACTTTACTTTCAGACGCAGTTGTCCCCCATTTTCTTGCCAGGGCTTACCTAGCCACCACCACAGTGTTGCACTCCCAACTCCCAAACACACGTAAAACGCGCGACCACGCATGCGTAATACCGCAGACATGTTTACTAAAGTTTAAACTTGGGCGATTACAACCTAAAACGGCAAAGAGGCATTGACCGATGGGAGTTGGATGTTAGCTCTATTTCACTTCTTCAAATTTGATTTGCCGTGCGAAATAGCACGCGTCCTTAGCATGTGGATGTCTTTGTAACGAAACTCAAATGAGTACGATGAATTCCCGTGCAATTCCACATCCAACAACGGTGATTTGAGATTTAACTGTTGAGCATAAACTGCATCTTAAATAACTGGTCACCAAGTACATTTATTTTGCTCATTTTGTGGGAGACTATCTTGAGCAGGGTTTTATAAGTCCTTTCCATTTAACACAGCCTTGTATAAAACAGTCTGTGTACGACGACTGTCATGACCTAAAGTAAAAGAATTCTTGAGAAGTCGGTATCCGTTTTATATTTTTTGAAGTTGTTCTCTGGAAATTGTGTTCAGATTTATTTGCTGAGAACTTTTTTTACATACTTTCCACTCAGACATTAAAAATAACCAAAACAGCTATATTTGTACTGACATACAGCTCCCCACAAAGTGGAATTACTTTAATTAGAGTGAGTTCAGGCTCCTGAAATTCCAATTAATATCCAATTCTTTGTCCTCATTAGTTTCTCCAATATTAATGAAATTCTAGCTTTTATCTTGAACTTTAACTTGAGATTTTTCTTGCATCGAACCTATAACAAATATGTTATAACCTCTATATGTTATATAATCTTGCCCAATAAAATATGATGAGAAATACAGTACACTGTAAACAAATTATAAATTAATCAAAAACTGAAAAACTACTATACGGACTGCACTGACTTAAGCATAATTTGAAAAGAAAAAAAATCCGAAAACAGGAAAATGAGAATATGTCACTTCTGACGTGTTTGCGGATGATGGAAATATTGTTTCCATCTATGGCTCAGACTTTGTGAAAAACCTGATAACATAAAAGTAACTAATGTGTATGTTTTGCAAGGTCTTTTTCTGAAATGACAGAACTACTATAGTTCTAATTTTTAATCATTAACCAAATAACCTCTCCAATGTGTCAGCAATATACATTAGCTTCGCAGAACTCATGCAGTGAGAGAGTTAATCATTTCACACTGACCAATACCGGGTCTAATTGATATCATGTGTTCAAAAACAGTTTCTGTAATAAAACCTGTTCACAGACCAATGTAATATTCCATGATTGTGACTGATAAAAGGGTAAACATAAATTAAGCTTCCGATTTTATGCAAAAAGCAAGCTTATCAGTATTAATGCCTGCATTTGAACCACATAATTAGTGATTTAATGGTGTGGAAACAAGCTGTTTTTCCAAATGTTCTTCCAGTCACAATTCATACAGACCCTATATATAAGAAGACCACTGCATCTAATGCTGAAACAAGCTCTCTCCATTGCAATATTTACACCTCTGTACAGAGACCTCAGCCAAACAGGTAAACTCCATTCTAATTTATTTACTCTCTTTTTTCATCGCAATGAGATGTTAAAATATGTGGATGTTAAAACAAACGATTTTGTAATATTTATGAGTTCTTACATGATATCACAAAATGAAAAATACTAACAGAGATTATAAATTGGGACGAGAGTTTGCAGTTAGAGATTAGAGATTTAGTACAGTATTGTACAGATTTGTTATATTTTTTTAGTTTTAATGTGCTGAATAAAGTAATGCTGATCCTTGTTTTATATTCTCTCTCTGACTTCAGGATGAAGGTAATGTTTTTTGCTCTGGTTTTCCTTTGCCTGGGTTGCATGCAGTTTGTTGGTGCGAGAACCCAGCCTGTGGAAAGCAGGTGAGAGTTTTTGAAAAGAACGATGTATTTGTCAATCTGCTGTCATTTCCATGTTTTATATTTCCTATGCATAAATTTATTTCTGTGAAATTTATCTATAAACTCATTTGAACCATAAAAAAAACGAGGTGCTTTTATTTTTGACAGTTTAAAATAGTATTTATTATATAGGTTTATTTAATAAATAAAGGTTTATTTAATAAATACTATTTATCATTTGTTATTTACTGTTTAGGTTTAATAGAATGATTCAAATATGGACATGATGATCTAAAGATAAAAGTTAAGCAGTCGAGTCTGACACCTTAAATAAACTTACTCACCGTTGCCGTGGTAACGTTCATCGAAATAGGTATTGCTGTGCTCCACTGCATGTTTTCATACACAGATATGTTTTAACAGCCCGGCAGATGCTGACCAAGTTTTGGTTCGTCGCTATGCTGAGTCAACCATAGCAAGCGACATCAGTAAAATCATGGATTCCATGGTGCAGAAGAATTTTGTGAACTTTCTGCTGAACCAAAGAGAGAAGAAGAGCACGTGAGTACAGGAAGTAATCGGGGCCTTCTTTACGTTCTTCATGAGATAATGGAACTTAAAAAAAAGAACAAAATAAGAATGTAGATCATTTTATATGATATTTCACAGGCCAGCCATGACACAGGATGACGCATACGCTCATGATCTCAGTGACCTGCTGAAAAAAGAGTTTATCATGTGGATTCACAGTAAAGGAGATAAGCAGTGAGAGAGTAAGCGCTGTGTTTCCTTTGTCTCTTGTGCTTATGTCAATAAATTGAACAACAACAACAACAGCAAAAAAAAAAATCATTTGTTTTCTGTGCCTTGCAGGAATCAGTCTGACGAGAGGAAAGTGCAAAATCAAAAGGAGTGGAGACTTCGCCTGGAAAAATGCTTGGATAATTAGTCAGAATCACTTGCAGTCGTAAAACTTTAGGTGTGAATGTTTTGTTGTGTCTTCGTGCTGAAAACAAAATTAATAAAGTCATTATCAAAATAACTTTTTTTTTGTCATTGCGGCTATTCTTGTTGATGATGTTGTTTTGTTGTTGATGTTGTTGTCAGTATTGTGAACTAATACTTTTCTTGGTGAACTAATACTTTTCTTCTAAACACATTTAAGACTGTTCATAAAACTATACACATTATTCAACAAGGCAGCATCTTAGCGTTACCAAACACGTCATGATGACGGTATCAGAAAAGGTGTTTTCCAGTCGTGTTTGACCTTTTAAGCGACTGTGAAACACTGACTGAAAGTAAAACCCCTGGCAGCAACAAGTCAGCTGGTTTTCACTTAACTGTCTTTGCCAAAGCCTATTTTTGTCCTGGAAACTGGTCCGTGCAGTCTTTCAAACGTTGACATTTCAAAGACAGCAGGTAATTCCTGATCCGAGCTGTCACGTCTCAGACAACCATATACTCCCACCCGACAGATGGCGATATCTGAAATGTATAGCCGACGGTGTGCATCACGCAAACTAACTCTATGAAAAAGTGAAAACACTCACTCGAAACATTTCTTCCTGTTTTGTTGGAAATTCTTACTTGGACAGTTTAAATGAAGTTAAAGAACAGAAGCAGTGTCAGTAACGAGGTTTGGAAGAGTGAAGAATATATCAAGAAATCTATATTTATAATCCGCTTAGAACTCTAATAATATAAGCTAACTTAACTAAAAAACCGAAAGCAATGTTGACTACTTGCCTTAGCTAGCTCACTTTGGTATGGGTAATTTGTAATTAACTGTCAAGCCACTCAGAGAACCAAACCTGTTAGGTGCACGGTTTAACGAGTAATATTGTCTCTGCAGACCCGAAAGCTATCACGTATGGTTGGAGTATAAATGTGAGAGCGGTATTAGCTAGTTTACATCAGTTTAAAGTGACTAGTTTTACTCCACGTGCAAGTAATCGCGACAGCAACATCAAATAAAAATGCACAGAAGGGGAGTCGGTGCGGGAGCCATCGCCAAAAAGAAGCTTGCCGAGGTATATGAGACTCACAAACGACATCGATAGCTTGTAACTTCACTTACCCCAAAACGCCCCAAAAGTCGTGCTCGTTACTAGCATTTTGTTTTGGGCTTTAATTTGTATACAATCCGGTTCCCCTTTTCACGTACAAATAATTTATTTTCTCTCGTTACGGTTGATTTGTCATAGGCCAAATACAGAGAGAGAGGCACAGTCCTAGCTGAGGACCAGATTGCACAGGTGAGTCACAATTTTAAACCACTTCAGTGCTGGCCAGGTTTATATGGGTAAACACAGATTTCCCAAGTTATTTCTTTCTGATCAGGTGAACTAAATGTCAAATTTAGATGTTATGTCTTTTTTTTAAGTCAAGACCAGCCATTTGTTCTGTTTTTTTAGATGTCAAAACAGTTGGAAACATTCAAGACTCATCTTGAGGAGTTTGCCAGCAAGCACAAACAAGAGATTCGAAAGAATTCACAGTTCAGAGTGCAATTCCAGGAAATGTGTGCCACCATAGGAGTTGACCCACTTGCATGTACGTTTTCATATTTTTCTGTTTGAACTGAATATAGGATTTCCCTAGCAAGAAATTGCTGACACTCTAGAAGCTACACGTATGCCATTGATTTAATTTGGCTGAAAATATTAATACAGTGTAAAAAATGAAAACAAGTACTGTAAATGTGTCTTTCTCCAGCAATCTAAACTGACTAAAATATGGAGTCATTCTTCAGAATGTCACTGTTGTCAAGCCTGTTAATATTTTATCGATCCTCTCTCAATGCATTGATCCTAAACAAATTCCCAAATTCCCTTTGTCATTTACAGCTGGGAAAGGATTTTGGTCAGAGATGCTTGGAGTCGGAGACTTTTATTATGAACTAGGAGTGCAGATCATTGAAGTCTGTCTCGCTTTAAAACACAGAAATGGAGGTGAGCTTACGAGAAGTATTTATTTATTTTGTATCGTTTATGAACCTGTTTATGGCCCTGTGTGCCATGTCTTTTTAGTGCCGTTATTCCGAACCATAAACAACCTTGCCAAAAATCTCTCTTGTGCTGTGCCTCATTCTGATAATTCAGCTACCCTTACCCATGTTGGCTGCGTATGTAGAATACAGGTACATAAAACAAGACAGGGGAGGCGTTAGCGTTTTTTAAATGTTTCCGACTGCAGAATGGCAGGTTTCCTCTAAGGGGCATGGTGTTGAGTGGATAATGGTGTTAAAGGCACTTTTGTAATTTTCCATAGGTCTCATTACGTTAGATGAACTTCATCAGCGTGTGCTGAAAGGAAGAGGGAAATTTGCACAGGACGTGAGCCAGTGAGTGTCACTTCTCTTCTCTGTCTAATGAGAGTACACTGACAGGTAATTGTGACTCCCATAAGTTCAATCTTCCACCCCTTTCAGAGACGATTTGGTACGGGCCATTAAGAAGCTGAAGGCTATGGGCAATGGATTTGGAATGATTCCTGTTGGAGGATCTTATCTTGTCCAGTCAGTCCCGGCAGAACTGAACATGGACCACACTGTTGTGCTGCAGCTGGCTGAGGTAATGGCCGCTTCACTGAAAATGCTTCAGCCTCTGAGAGGAGAGCCAGAGTACCTTAAAGATTCACCGCTTGAAATGGGCATCCGCCTTTAGATTGGGAATGAGTCGTACATTTTGTCTTACAGAAAAAAGGTTACGTCACTGTGATGGAGATTAAGGATAGCCTGAAGTGGGAGCGTGAACGGGCCTGTCACGTGCTTGTGAGTGTTCTTCCGCGAGGAGGAGAAAAATATCTCTGCAGATTGGATTCATTGTCTTATTAGATATAAAATGAGGCTTTGCAGTGGTTTTTGTTTTTGTTGTTAACTGGTTTAGAAAATGTCAGAAGCACCAGAAAGTGACACTGTCTTAATCGATTTTCAGGATCATCTGCTGAAGGAAGGTTTGGCCTGGTTAGACTCCCAGGCTGATGGAGAGCCACAGTATTGGCTGCCTGCTCTTTTCTCTGAACTCTCATCCCGTGATGTCACTCCTGAGGAGGCCAATCAAATGACGCCTTGAGGAGAAAAAGGATGTTTTGACTGTGAGAGAAAAGGAGGGTGGGGGGGTGCGGCAGGTGACATTTGTAAATTTAATTTTAGGTTCTATGCATTACCTTGTCCATATTTCTTCTGCTCTGGAATGTTGAGTTTACAAAATTGGAACTTGGCAAAATAGGTATCTTTAACTTTTTTTTTTTTTTGGCATTAATGAAAATAAATTTTCATTTCTCATTTACCAGTTTACATAGTAAAGAACACACACACTCCCAGGATAAAATGATCAATAAAAGCATTTATTTTCAGTCAAAACATGTGCATGAGATCATTTTTCTTTTTGTTTTTCTTTTGCCTTTAATGAAAATAAATTTTCATGTTTATTTACTAGTGTACATAGTAAAGAATGGTTAAATGTGTTGATTTAATTTATCTACATTACAGTTTAAATCTTTGTTCTTCAGAGGCCAGTTGATGGCATGTTTTTTTTGTCCTCTGAGTTTTATCGATTAAATAGCCATTGACGATATATTTTACAGTCTGTGAGTAAACTGAAAATTACTCCCTAAATTTAACAGGTCACACTTTCTCTTCCAGTAAGTCATCATTATTTTTTTTAAGCATTTCTGGATTACTACAGTTTTTTGGTTACAGTAAAACAGATGAAAGAGCAGGAAAACAAACCTAAAATATATTGAAAATATATTGAAAATGCATTTCTAAAAAGGTATTGTTTGCCTCCCATAACTACTTGTGGATTATACTTGTAATTCTCTACATGAACGCTTTAGCGGACATCGTCCTGATGTCACCGTTCCAGCCCGAGGTGGTTTTCGGTAGCTTATTTTCGGGAAGACTCTACTCTTCGTGACTGTAAACGTGATCTTCAAACTCCTGCTGGTCCATGGTGTCACAGATCAGAGTACAGAATGGACAGACCTTATGGCTCTGCTCGTGTATGGCCAGCTCATCCTCACTGATGTCCGGGAAATGCTCCTGACAGTGCTGACACACCAGAACCTACAGAAGAATGATAGAGTTCTTAATTCCCCACGTTTATCATGGACGTTTCGTCACGAACATGGGGGGTATGTCATTAATGTGTGGGTGAATTGTGCTGTTGAAGAGAGATAGAGACCATGGTCGATACCTGGTTGTTGGCACCTGAAGGATTTCCTGTCAGAAGAAGCAAAAAATGTAAAAGGTATTAGGTTGTTTCTGGGGAATCAACAAATGCATCAGCGCTGTTAAATGCATGGACAGATTGACCAAAAAAAAAAAAACAGTTTCTATAAAATCCTTTGATATGGGTGGACAACATAGGGAAACACAACGAGGCAAAGGACATTTAGGTGGCCAAGGGAAGAGTTTTGAAAATCATAACAACATATGCTAAACAAACAAACAAACAAAAAACTAACAGTTTAAAATATGAACAGGGTGAGTTTCATGAACTTGCTATTTTCTTGTAGGGCTCTTTTCAGGCTCTGAGGCTTTTCCCTTCAAATGAATATATGAATGGAGAAACATGAGAATATGGCATAGACTCTCCACACCTTTGTTCCACTCAAAGAACTGAAATATCACAGAACTTGTGTAATGGCATTCCACTACGGACCAAAACTCATCTGTAAGAACTGGGCGGACCAACCCCATAAACGCAACGAGATATTCATATATCCTTTGATGTTTTCGTCCTTTTGACGACATCACTGGTTTTAAATCCGTTCATATTTATGTCTCTGTCTTCAAACCCACCTGGAATATCAGGGAAGTTCTCGTAGATGGGAGGGTTGGTTGGAGACTGTGGCTGTGTGGTGGATGAGGGAGGTGGAGTTAAGTTCAGGTCAATGCTGTTCCCAGCAGCACTCACAGCGGCAATCTGGAGATCAATCACCGTCTGCTGGAGCTTCTGTAACTCCGACCTGAGGTTCTGACAGAGCACAACAGAGTAGCCGTCACGCGTGATGCATGCACGTTGTCACTGCTTTGAGTTACTATGTCAGGCTGAGGTACAACTGCCTACTTGGGTTAATATGATGTAAAAGGTAATAGGATTACACATCTACCAAGTACATCTATTTTTTTTTTTTTTTTTAAACCATGTAAGACGTATAAGTACAGTGCTTAGATACGTAATGCACTAGGAATCTCATTGGCCAAACAATTCGAGGAAATGGTCCAAAAGAACATTTTTTGGTGAGCGGACCTTGGAAAATTCGGGCCAGACCGCCCTGAAATGAAAGACAATACTAACACAAATTAGTAGTCATGCCCCACAATACACCAAACACAAGTATTACTGTCATAATTAGGTAATTAGTCAGGTAATTATATCATTTTATAGCAAATAATCAGTATTGTTGAAATGAATTAATACGTCCAGGCAAGCAGATAAGTACAGTACAATATTTGGTCTACAGTTAATGATTCACAGGTAACAATGATTGGCCTCAGGAGGAGACCAATCATTGAATGTTTGTTTGTTTCTTTATTTCTTTCTTTTTTTTAACTCACTTCATTTTCCTCAGTCACCTCCTTATATGCAACTTCCTGCTCAGTCAGCCTTCTCTGGGTGTTTTTCAGCTCTGCCTGATTGAACAGAAGAGACATCAAAACTTAAATAAAAGCCACAGAACCAGAGCACCAGCATCCAAACGTCACATATGTTAGCAGTGACTGTTTAAACGAATTTAATGGACTAGGATTTGACTGAACTGGGAAACAAGCAACAACAACAACAACAACAACAACAACAACAAAAAAAAAAACGTTCAGCTCCTCCGACAAAGTTTTATCTCCCTAAAAGGAGACAGAGCCTACGTCTTTTAAAACTCCCTGAATCTGAAGATACAGCTTCATCAGAGGTCTTGGAAGTACCTCGAATTCACTGCTCTTTTGGTTCTTCTGGTCCAAGACCACAGCCCTCTGCTCTAGCTCTTCTTTTGTCTGCCTCAGTTCCTGCTCAAGTCTTTCGGCACGTTTCTGCGCATCTTTACTGTTCTGTATCTCCTGACGTAGAAGGCCCCTGGCATCCGTCAGCTGTTTGAGAAGGGCCTGCTTCTGCACCTATGAGTCAGCAATGGAACACGGGGTGGGGATCAGATGACCGCATGGCAAATGCAAATGATACATCAACGTCAAGGAGCAAAAGTTCGTTTTAAATCTTTCTGAATGAGTCTTTTCATAAATGTAAAAATGTTTCTCTTTTTCTTTTTGCTTCGTAACCTGTGAGATGGACATTTGCATTGGACCAGATCTGTAGGATTTGGGAAAATATGTTTGTGTGTCCTGTTAGAGGTCATTGTGACCCATTTGAACATTCAGTACCTATTCCTATTCATTTTCAAACCTAGTCACTCCATCTTTTTTTCTTTTCATTTTTCTCACCTGTTCTTCCTCCGACAGGGTGGCACGCAAAGACTGGTTCTCAGTCCTCGCCCCTTCCAGTTCCACTTTCAAATCTCGAACTTCCTGCATTTCAGCAAGCAGCCTTTCGTTCTCTTTACGACTGCTCTGGAGATCCACCTGGAGAATCCGCAGTTTAAACAGGCACATTTTAATGAAAGCACCACGATATTGGGAGACACATAAGGTGTGTACATATGAGTTTATTACATATTTGAGTATCTACAGACCTTTAGCAACTGAACTTCATCTTGAAGTTTGTTAAATTCCTGATCCGCTTCTTTTTCCTTGGAGTTCAACCTAGAGAAAAGGGAAGAGCGTCAGAACTCCAGGTTACAGTTCCGCACAGCATAAACCTAATCTACCTGCTCCCCTAGTTAATCCAGAGCAACTGTTCTCCAAAGAAACCACAAAAGTTTTGTTTTGGGTTTTTTTCTGAACCAATATTTTAAAAGGCATTCAGCCTGCGAAATCTCTCCAAAATACATTTACAGGTAAAGAGTCTGAAAATATATAGATTTATTTTTCTGGGAAAAAAAAAAAAAAAAATATATATATATATATATATATTTGAAACCTCACCGTGAGATCTCTGCGCTCTGGGCTTCAATCTGCTCCCTGAGCTGTGCCCGCTCCTGTTTCAGCATGTTGATCTTCTGAACTGCTTTCTCATACCTCTCCTGCATGCAGCTCAGAGACTAAACATATGATGAAGAACATCTGTAATTCAAGTCTCTCCGTTGTCAAAAACCGAATAACGACAAAAGATTAAAAAGTGTTAGACTGTGTTACACACTGTAAGTGGTGAACTTGACCTCTGCATTTACCCCATCCTCACACACCAGTAGTTAGCACACACAATCACTACGCGTGGGAGCAGTGGGCAGCACACCTGCGCCCGGGGGGGCAGTTGTGGGTTAAGGGTCATGCCCAAGCCCACTTCTCTAACCGTCAGGCCCCATGGGCTGCCCCACTGTACTGACAGTAAGTCAGAGTGATGAGAAAGATACTTTGCGGTCTTATGAATAGCGGGAAATGGGAAGAGGCAGTTGTACCTCAACTTCCTTCTTGTAGTCGCTTAGAAACGAGGTGCCGAGGAGGGTCTGTTCTTGCTGGGAACTCTCAGGTTCCTTCTCTTTTGGTGGCTCTGACTGTAACTCACTCTTATCCTGACTGCTCTTCTCCATTTGCATCTGCAAGAGATTTACACACATTTGATTTCCCCGTGTTGCCGTTTCAATCTCACACACCCGGTCTCTTATCAAAGGTACCAGATGAATTACTATACAACGTAATACACCACAGTCCTGGCTTTTAAAGGTGAAAAAAAAAACCCACACACACACACATTGAAAACACACTGAAAACAAACCCTCAGACGGTGAATCTCTTTCAGTCTGTCATCCAGCTCGTTTTTCAGGATTTTGTTTTCGTCACTCAGCAAATTTATTTTTTTCAGAAGCTCCTCTCTCTCTTGCTCCATCTTCTCTGCCTGCTCCTGTTGTCGGTAACACACAAAATCTCTCAAAATCCCTCTTATTGATCCCTAAACTAAACCATAATTATTTTTTAATAATACTGCACGTCAACTGAAGTCATATCAGGTTTACATGCAGTATGAGAAGAGTTCTTTGGCGTGATTCATAAACAAAGTCATGTCTGTAACGCAGTGAATGCATATGTCATTTGGCTCACAGACGCGTACAAACATATGGATGATTTGATAAAAACAAACATATAGCTGATCAGCAAGAAAAACCTCTTCTACGTTTTTTTTTCCCCAATGCATGTACCTGTGTTGTGATTACTAAGAGATCTTGTTCGAGACTGCAGTCCAGGCCTCCCTCTACTGGCGTCCGAGAAAAGGAGAAAGGAGTACTGGCTCCTTTGACCTGACCGTTGCCATCCACATAACAAAACTGATAGAATTCACCGTCATCTTTGGGGAGGTACGACTCTGTGGTTGCACAGAAACAGAAAGGTAACAGAAAGGTAACCGGTACTTAGAACTCATCAGAAAGCAACTCATCAGCAACGTGACCATCTCCAAAATGCTTCATCATCACTGTCAACAGTGTACCTTACTCTCCAGGTTTGTTTGTTTGTTTATTTGTATATTTGCTTTATTTGTATTTTGTGGATTGTGTTTGCAATATTTAATTGTCATTCGCAAAATGCATTTTTCTGTGCAGCGCTGAACTGATGTGGCTTTCGCTTTTTGAGCCATTACAGGACATGCGCTGATCCCAAACTCCGTGTTACAATCATTTCCCTCTGGAACAGTGAAACTCCAGGGAACTGTCATTTGTGTTGTCTTACCAATGGACCACATGCTCTATGTCACTCTGGATCAGTGTCTCCTAAATGAATCAATGCATTGTTAAAGTTTTGGATCACATTCTATTGAGATTATAGTTTCTGTCATTAAATCATCCAGCTGCTTAAGTGTACTCTTTGGTACAATGCATTATGTTTAGGTCTTTGAGAAACTCAAAAAAACTGGCTTGGAGATACTTCAGACTCCATTAGATGTAGCTTAAATGGTCTTAGCAGCCCATGTCTTCAGTCTGGAGGATAGAAGTAATTTGGGTGTCTAGACTCAGTGAACATGGGGAGAATCACTATCTGAAGTCTGACCAATCACTCAGTTTTAACTGAGCTGTTTGGTGAAAACAACAACAATCCCCAAAATTGAACATTTTCTCAGTTAAGGATGATCTCTCAAACACACCAGACAGTTTATCTGCCAGGCTCTCCGTGGTTCGACCCTAAGGGAGGCCAAAGTGTCACATTCGGGCATGTCAACACGCTGTGTCACCATTAACGACACGGGGCATCTTCAATGCCGGCTATAAGGAAGTGGACAATGCTTTCATGTTTTGTGTATAAAAAGAGTGGGATCAGGAAGGGGTGGTGTTTGTCACATTTCCTCAACAGATTCTGTACGTCATTTATGTATCAAAACATTACGGGCTCTTGTGGGAAACTGTGGAAAGTCCTGTAAATTGACAGTCGAGGTTCTCTCGCTCTTTCTCGTCGGAATTCTGTGTAACAGTTCCCTGGAAAAGGCCAGTCCTCTGCCTCTGATATTGCATTTTTTTTTATGTTGAAGATGACTTTATCAAACAAGAACTTTATCTTTTGTGCTTTTTTTTTATGCACAACAGACCAAACATAGGGAAAATCTGGAAAAGAGTGAAGAACCAGTGCAGGGAAAGCACAAAAAAGGCCAAAAAGAGCATGTACGACGCACTCTCCCAATAAGATCGATTTATATTTAGAGAAAATTAAGTACTAAAAAACAAAGAAAGAAAGAAAGAAAGAAAGAAAGGAAAAAAAACATGGGGTGGGGGGCAAAAGAGCATAGAAGGGAGGTGTTAAAAATATAAACAAATTAAACGCACAGTCATACAAAGAAAAACGGATGGGTAAATTGGGTTTATAAATAGACAGGTAATAGATATAGATACAGATATAGATATAGATATAAATATAGATATTTCACTCAGTGGTAAGTCTTACCATGGAAGTCACATTTTTGTATTACTGATTCCTGTCCCACCTGATCAGAAGACACTTTCACCCATACATAGGTGTGGTACTGTGTTGTAGAAGTCCAACCAACCTGGTCAGCAGATTAGATAAGAGCACAGAATCAAATAAAGAGCCAACTGCTCACACATGTCGATATGTATATTTTTATAATATTGTGTATATACATATATACACATACATGTGTATGAGTACATACAAGAGTATATACAATATCCACTTTTCTTGAAAAGACACAAACATCTCCCAACTAATCAATTGCTCATTTACGATGAAACTATGATTAGTCGATGAAAAAGTAATTCGTTGAGGTATTATTATGAATCATGAATGTAACTTTGGTACAAACAAACAAACCAAAACAGGTTGACTAGACATCAGAATAGTAACGGTGGCATAACATAGAGGTACAATGTAGAATCGTGTATTATTATAACAGATGTTACGCTTCATTTATCGACGTAACACTTTGGAATTTACCTTGTAAATACCTATCCAGTCCTTAGTGGTGGGCTTCAAACCACCAGTCAGTGTATAAAAGCACGTCACGGAGATGTTTGGAGGATAGACGTGCGGCACGTCATTAAAGACAACCTGTGAAAATGACGAGGATTCCATCTCCACAGGAATCGTGTCGTCCGTGCTGGCGCTCATTCTGTTTACAAATGACACAAACGTGACGGATTATGATTTCATCGGAGGGCGCATAGAGTGTCAAACTACTTGGGTCTCTTACTAAACAGTCACTTGAAAAAGTACACTATATTTATACACTCATAACACTATATTTGAAAGTTTCATACTCTTGATATACTTTGAATATGTATTTAATAAAAAAAAACAATAAAACAATAAAAATAAAAAACGACACACAAAAAATGTGTTAGTTTAGTAATCCTCAGGTAAAACAAGGAAACAAACATGAACGTAACAAAGATGCCAGTCACTTTCACTTTCAGTATAACGAAAGCCAAACGAACGTTCGAGCATGGCTGTTTCTAACAG
This sequence comes from Chanos chanos, assembly GCF_902362185.1. Classification (NCBI taxonomy): domain Eukaryota; kingdom Metazoa; phylum Chordata; class Actinopteri; order Gonorynchiformes; family Chanidae; genus Chanos; species Chanos chanos. The sequence goes on along the minus strand of NC_044499.1, from coordinate 48,979,353 downwards.
TATATCTTCATTTAAATTACTGTAAAATACGCGGTCCTGTTTGAGGAATAGGCCTATTCTAAATATAAACTTTATCCAATTCGATTAAAGTTCATTTTTAAAACACCTTGGCGTATCATAACCCTCACAATAACGGCAAGAAACACTGCTGAATAGCCTAAAACAAATAATATCGGCGACGTGTATCTGGTGGTACTGGTGATATAAAAACAACATAAATGTCCATAAATAAAGTGCCTGTTACCTGAACTGCGCGCAGTCCCAACTCGGCAGAACTCTCGGTAGAACATGATCAACAGCCTCTCCCATACATAAAGCAGTTCGTGTACGCAGTGGGAACTGTAGTCTTTCTACAGACTGTGGACTTTCCCTGGTCAAAGAGCAGCCTCTTTTTCCCAGCATGCATTTTCTCTTGGCTTTAACCTTGGAATCTAATACATGGCATAAACTATTACTGATGCAATTTTTGCTCAGAATTTTACAATTTTCTACTAATATAATAAACCAACACAAATGAAAAAAAATGGATAAACACGAAACATTTATTGACACAACAAAAGTTGATAAACATGTGAACATAGTTTCATGTAAGAATGAATTACATCATACTGTTAGTATTATACAATGTTTTATTTTAAAAACAAGTTCTTCAGTAAAATATGCAAAGACGAAAGCTTAAAGTTTCAGTATAAAATGACCCCAAGTCACGCTAAGCTGAAGAATCAAGCCTCTCACGTCAGCACTATGGGCCATGAAGGGACTTTTATTTTGCTTAATCCTCACAGCTCTGATGAGGCACCATGGCAGAAGTGCCTCACATCTGTCTCCTGTACAAATTTCATTAGCATTATTAAAAATAGTGTTGTGTCTATCATTAACGTGACAGAGCACCAATCAACATAAAACTGACCTACAGGATCTTCCCATAAAAAAATGAAAAGCACTTTGTTTTATCCCAGCACGATGATTTTCATTGTGAGGGTTTGTGGCAATAACGCTGCTTTTTTTTTCCCCTCGCAGCTTACATTTAAAACAATGAAATACAATTCCTTTCAGAACAATGAAAAGAAATGTATTCAGAAGATTGAACGCATTTAAAAAAAAAAAAAGATTAATTTGTGAATTATTTTATGCTAACAGCAAAAGCAGAATTCCCAGACAGCAGTACTTGATGTATACAGTTATGAGGTCTTTACTGCCAAAGGACCAGTTTAAGGGCAAATATTCCAATATTGTAAAACAACAAAGACAAGTTTACATATATACATAGGTGACAAGGATACTTAAGGCATTTCAAGTTCATCTTTTGTTTTGTTTTGTTTTTTTTTCCAATAGCATCTGCACAGTGAGTCTGAAACGGGTTTAACAAGAAACAACATAGCATTAAACAGTAACACTAATATTGTTTTAGGCTTTTCTCTTAATGAAAAAAAAAACCCATTGTGTTATACATATATATATATTAATATTTTTTCTTTATCACTTTTTTTTTTGTGGTTTTCCTGAGTTTTTTTGTTTGTTTGTTTGTTTGTTTTGTTTTAAGGTCAGCGGCATTCAGAGTACTGATATGGAGGAGGTCAGGTCTCCATCCAGAGGAGCTTCTGAAGGTTCAACACAGTGCAAACAATATTAATTATCATGAACAAAAACTCAGTCTCAGTATCTGAGAGATCTTTAGCAACAATACTGAACGTTTCACGGCCCTTTGTAGGATTCGCTCTGCCGTTAAGGAGGAAGGCAGAGAGTGTAGCGTGAATATGGAAAAGGAAGGAGGGAGGTGGGGGCTAGGATAGTGAATTGAAGAGCTGGAAAATGTATGGATGTTTTGCTAGTCTGTATGAGAATGATACTGCGTTGAAAAAACAAAATAAATTCCGTCCAATATTCACAAAACATAATTCCTCAAATTCCGCGGTCAACTGTGGAGCACGACTTGGAGCAAAAGGGAGAGAGAGAGACTCTGTAGAAAAGACAAAATTGCAGAGAAGACATCATTCAAGACTCAAAAAGAAAAGAAAACAAACACACAAACTGTACATAGAAACAGCACTTCTCTGGGTGGCTATTGAAAGCATCAATGTGTTAAGACTTACCTCTCAGGAGCCAAAACTCACAGCCAAAGCTATGGCGATGATTATGATCAGAATAAAACAGCAGAGCGCGATCCACAACTTTTTCTAAAAAAAAAAAAAAAAACAACAACAGAGGGTACAAGTGAGCTGGGCTCATTCTCTGGGTAAATGCAACAGAGGGGAAGGGAATTCACTCGTGAATGGATCTCCCACCTTGCGGGCTTTCTTTTGTGATACCACTGCTGCCCCCGTGTCTGCAACAGCCTTCTCTACGTAATTGGATGAGCTAATGATGTTGGCCTCAATACGGTCCACCATCTCACCCTGAAACGAAAAAGAAAAAAAAATCTATCAGAAACGCTGACAAAAAAAAAAAAAACCTTCAAAAGTTGAACTCTATTCAAGGTGGACTTTATACGGCGACGTCTACCAAAAAAAACCCAAAAAAAAAGACACTTACCATTCAAATGATTTGCATTTGATTTTATGAAAACACCAACTGTCATATGAAAGATACATTTTTGGAAAATTGGACTTTACTAAACATTTAAATCTAGTTAAGTAGGAAAAAAAAAAAAGTTTTACTGTGACAAAACGTACAAGGTCCTAATGGTGAATGTTTCCACCTTCAAAGTAAAGATATTACTGCTACAAGGTACAGGTACTAAGTGTTTACGGGTATTAAATCTCTACAAGCTATTTCTCACAACACATGTGTGACACAGCCCCTCGTCAAGAGGTGACGGAAAAACACAGGAGGACTTCAAACATACAAAACTGGACTTTAAACCAAGGGCTCCCCTTATAAACCATGTGGTTTGTATCTTTGCGAAAGGCGTTTTTCATCAAAGGTAGTGACACTACTTTGAGATGGGCCGCTGTATGTAACGTAAAGGGAGAGAGTAATTCTATTAACCAGGCCATCTAACTATTCTTTAGGGTCCTTCTCCTTTACTGACAAATCTCCTTTCCTGCATCTCACCTGAGCCTCTACTTCCATAGCGAGGTACTGAAACATTTCGTGTAGGTCTCTGATGCTCCTCTCCAGTTTCATGATCTCGTCATGCCTGGTTTCTATCTCGTTCAGAGCCTGTTTCGTGGCTTTCGCATCTATCAAAATCTGCGTGGGAATTCAAGGGAAGAAGACCGAAATGAGTCATCCGAACAGTCAAACCAATCACAACACATCAAAATAACAGAACGGCTGTTGCATGAGTAATAACGCGCCTGACATCACAGACTTGATGTTTATATGAAACTACAGGATGACTAAAATCATAGTGAGGGGGAGGAAGATGGCAATGATGTCATTTTGAATGGAGGCTTATGTCATTGACAATGAATGGAGTCTTAAAGAGAAAATCCTATTATTGTTGGCCAGTATGTAGAAAAGGGATGAACTTCCCCTTTAACTGTAAAGTGCTGACTATAGGAATTACGTAAAAACATATGGGATACTCAAGTTGAGGGGACACTATATCTATTTAAAAAAAAAAAGTCTTACAAATGTTTCTGCAGTGGATACACTACATGCAAAAATAGATTTATTTTTTTTGCAATGGGGATGCTACATGGAGGTGGACTTGGGTTTAGGGGGTGTCCTTACCAAACCAAACCCTCCACTCCTCAGGAAGCAAGAGAAAACACTCCAAAAAGAAAAACATTAACTCAACAAATCTTCCCTCCTTTCAACGCTTCGTAAGGCTGACTACTGTTTTTTTTTTTTGGAAACATAATGTTTGCAGTTAATCTGAGTTAATCCATCAAATTTCAGATTACAAGGCAAAAATACAGATATAAAATTCAAGTACAACCAAAGTAAAAATTCCCCCCAAAAAACCTGCAGTAAAACACATGCTGTAGTTGTAAAGCAGGAAATAGCAATTATATAAGTTCTCAGCAGTATTATTCATTTTCCCCAGTGAAACACAGGTAAACATCAACTCACATTTTGTGTGAAGACGTCTGTCTGTCCACTTTCAAGCATGGACTCCAGCTCTTCCTCTGACACATTACTACCAGCTGTTAATAGGAAAAAAATGGATATTTCGTCACTTTCCTGAAAACGCTGTCCTGAAAATGAATCGACAAATCCCTTCACAGTTTCTCGTGCAAACACGTTTCGTTAAAGCAGCCCTGACACACACGCACAGGCCGAATGAAATCGCGACTGGAAAAGACACGTCAATCATAAACGCATACCGCAACACAAGACACCGCTGTACCGCTGTGTCGTGTAAGGGAGAGAAAAGGGACTGACTGATTTTGAGTTGCCTCTGTATCCTCTCCACATTCCTGTCTCTGTACTGCGCTTGGATTGTATTACACCGGCCCATCAGTTCGACAAAGTCCCGCGATAAAACCCCGTGCTGTGGGAGGCGACAGGGTTAGAGTGGAAGACAGAGGGAGAAAGAGAGAACCAAAAAAAAAAAATTACTAAACAGATCAGACCTGCCACTGTGTACATCAACTATGCTACAGTCGACTGAAAGACTCACCTGTGCTTTTTGCATTCTTAAATTTATTGGAACGTATTTCCCATCATCCTCTATTTTCTTGGGTTCCAAACCTGAAACAAAGATACTTCAGTTATGAATTCATAGGGCACCATAAAAGAGCGGACGCGACATGTTTGGAGCCGCCGACGACGGAGACTCACTCTTCAGTTTCTTGTGGATGCCACTGGCCATTGTTTTGATCTCATCTCTGAGGGTCTGAAGTTCCTTTTTCATACCTGATGTACACAGAAGTTCACAAATGTTCATTATGAGCAATCATGAAACACTGTAATAACATTACAGATTGTGTGTGAGGTGGTATACTAAATGTAATTTAAAAAAAAAAAAACCTATTGTTTTTTATTTAACAAAAATAATAACATAAGAAGGACAATTATCAAAGCTGAGACAAATTTTATTACTGGATATTAATTCTTAATGAAGAAAAAAATCTAAATGGTTTATTTTAATATAAATGGAAAAGGGAAATTCTCTCTGGTTCTGCTGACGGTACATAATTCAGTCAGACAAAATTCATTAAAACAAAGATGAGAGAATGAAACGTGACTAAGATACTAACTGTCCTCTGGCAAGGGTACGCCTAAAACCGTTTTCTGTTTGTTCTCCAGGTCAGACACCTTCTTCTTAAGAGTTTCAAGACCCTCTCTGACCTCTTGAACCTGCAGGAACCAAGTGAAAGGTCCATAAGGTTAACAAATTGACGTCTATTCTGTTTACATTAGAAGAGGATTTTTGGTTTCAGCATGTTTGCACAACAAACACGGGGTCCACAAACCCCAAAGGTGAAACAACTCTCCAGTAGGAGGAACTACTCAATGACAGAGCAGCCGCAGAGGGCGGCATGGCACCCTGCAAAAGTACACAGCTCGTAAAACTGTAAAAAAAAAAAAGTCTATGGCTTGTAAAACGGTTAAAACAAAAACCAAAACAAAACAGAAAAGTCATAAACAAACGTGTCTCCAAAAAAATAAATAAATAAAGAGAGAATAAATGTTTTTAAAATTTAGGCTAAATAAGAAATGCAGCTGACGCCACTGAAACACGGATTGGAAAATTCCAAAAGGACAAAGTCACCTTTCGGAAGAAGGCTTCATTCTCTTTCTCTTCCTTAACTGAAGTGCCTGTTCCTGGCTTAATGACAAGTGCTGTGCTTTCCTCATCTTCATCTGATGAATGGGCAGCCTAGCAAAGGTGTCAGTGAAAGATGCGTTCAGGTGAGAAAACAAAAACACACAAACAAAAAAAAACAACAACAAAAAAACTGAAATAGCTGATCAATTCCGATAATATTCAACACTGACCAAATAATTAACTAACTCTGATTCTGAAAACGTCATGGTTGGAAGCATAACGAGAAACACCACAAAACAGTCTCTTCCATTATAGACACATAGTGCAGTTTGTAGGCTATATAAGCAAGCAGAAACAAACAACAAACACAACAAAACAAAATACTGCTTTACTGTTGCATTTTCGATACATTTTGGATACATGTCGTTACCTTACAGTTGTGAAGGTGAACTAGCTAAAGTGTAGCTGAAGGCACGACCGAGACTTTTCCTCATTTCCTGCAACAATTTCATATAGTCTGATATGTCGTTCGATTAAACAAAGGTTAAAATCCCTATGTTTTAGTATTAAGCGCTTATGTACCAAAAGGGCGTAAAAACGGATGTTAAGTTTTCCTTCCATTTCAGGAGGAAACATTAATGAACTCAAACGGATCACTTTGTTGAACCAAACCATGACATTACGCATGGAAAAAGTGGAATGACTCGTCATTCGTCGAATCTAATGAAAATATTTGACTCGTTTGTTAAACTACCAGACATAACGTACATGTCATTCATTCATATCAGCTTAGTTTGGAGTGTAAACAGAAATCTGCTTACTTAGCCATGTTACCGCTACCTAAAGGTCTAGTGAACTCTGGTGCTAAGTGACTAGCTAAAAAGCTATTGCTGCTGTTGATTTTCTAACTCTGTGATTAAGTGAACTACCTCAGGGTAATTTGTAGGTGAGTCGTTGTGCTTCTCATAAAACTGACGATTCTAAATTTCCGTGTACTTACATCAAGATACCATTTAGCAGCAACTTCCCAATTCAGTATACAAGCTTGGTGGCTAAGACCATTGGCTAACTAGCTATCGCTAACTTTCCTAAGCAAATTGAACTTACATTGCCCAGTTCTTTAGTCCGGTCCCGCATCCTTGTTCAGTCAGTCCACAGTTAAACTGATCCTAATTTAGATTTAGTTGAAAGACTAATTTAGTGCCATGCGAGGCTCCTAATTGAGAAGTTTCTTAACTTCAAAAGTTTCAGCACGTTGGCACTAAAAGTCATTAAGCTTGAGCAGAAAACTCCCCAAGTTCCTGAAGAAGCAACTGGGCTAATAGGTTTGTTGGTGAGCGTTTAAACTGAGCAAAAGCTGCGCGCTCAAGAGCTGCGCACACAAGAGATCTTGCAAGAATCTCAGAACCTCGCAGTTAGACCAGAGTAAACCACAAGGATATTCCACTTCCTAAAAATCAGATGTGTTACCACTATAGTTCCATGATTTTGAAAGAATTACTGAAGTTCCTTGTACCGCCATCTGAAGTATTGGAGAGGAGACCATTTTTTCGATATTTTTTCTTTTTTTTTTTTTTTTGTTTTGGTTTGGTTTTTTTTGTTTTTGCTTTTTTCCTTGGTGGTACTGTGAGCCCTGTTTTCAAATCTAAAATATATTCACACCTACCTCAAATATATAAGTAATAATAAATAGTTATCGTAATAACTTGATATACAACAAATACACATGACATCTGAGACATTTTATTTTGAATTTTATAGTTTGTATTACAAACTTCACAAATATTTATTGCTATGATTAAATTATTCTGCAGATTGCACGTGAAAGTCCCAGTCCCAAAGGTTGTATTATGAGTCCAATTAGAAACTCAGTAAAAATAAATAAATAAGTAAACAAACTGGTAAAGAGATAAAGAAAACTTTATTCATCATCAAGATGTGATTTCAGAGATACACAGACACTCTACAAATCATTTAAAAAGGAAACATCCACAGCTGAAAACTGATAAAAACATGAATCATAAACTGAAAATCATGTTTTCTGAATTATCCACTGTCCTTCCATGAATATAAGACAATATAAATATAAGACATACATCTCAATACAGTGTTTTTCAAGTAAGAGAGTCCTCCTCACAGTTTTAATATCACACAGTGCAATACAACACAGTACAGATACTGACCTGAATGCATTCCACATGATATTATATATCTTTAGCTCACATCTTTAGAATATAGTACACACATCTGGAAAGTGCATTTAAAAGTGTTCCCAAGGTATTTGGCGGCTATTATAAATGCTACAGAGAGTACAAAACAAAGATTATATTTATGTTTTTATCAGTTATAGGAGAGGTAAGAGAATATATGATAACACTTCTTTATAAAAACCTCCTGATACACAGGGGGCTGTGGTCCTAGACAGTGCAGGATCATTCACTCACAGGCCAACTTTCCATCAAACGAGGACAGAGTGATAGCGAAAGCCTGAAGAGCACACATGGGAAAACTGTAGTCCATGGAGAAGACATCCTCTGCTACGCGGCCAAACTGCATTACAATGTAATCCTCTGCGGAGAGGGGGGGTGGGGGTGGGGGAGAGAAAATGATTTGATGAAAAGAAAGATTCGGTAATGTTTCATGCTGTCAGCACCGCACTCTAATATATGACTGTGCATTCTGATGGCTCAGACAACTGAGTCTCAGCATGGTGACAATACCACTTTTACAGCTGTGATTGATGAGATATGTAAGCAGGGAAGATCAGGCCCTTACGATCGAATTTTATGACATCACACACCTCCATATTTTCTGGTTATCCAAAAGCTAACATCTTGAAACTCAGCTATTAAAATCAGTCAGTAGGCTAACAGCCATAAAGGTTAGGATCTGAATGATGTGCAAGAAGAGGAGTTTACTCTCATAACAGGGTGTTTTCAAGGCGTTCATTAAGGCAGTAAGAATTAAGTGTCCGAAAAGATATCGTAGAACTTCTATAAACCTGTACGTGTTATGATTGTGTACACGAAAAAATAATTTCACGTACTATTATTTAGCAAAAAGCTTTATATCACCTCTGTTTTTATTATAAAAATATTTGAATGAACATGATCCTCAGCTCACCGTTGTCTGGATGGACGATTTGGAAGTTCTTGACGGAGGCCTGTGTGACTCGGCCATGGAAATTTAGCACATAAGACTGAGTTTGTTCATTCCAGCTGGGCGACTTATTCGCAAGGCAGACCAAATTATCCGTATTACCGTTCTCAAGCCGTGTCAGCAGAGTCTCCAGCTCCTGAGATAAAGTCAGAGAGACAGACAGAGAGATAAAGGGTGAGAGAAAGACAGAAAGAGAGAGAAAGGGAAAGAGTCAGAAAGAGAGAGAAAAGGAGAGACAGAAAGAAAGAGAAAGGGAGAAAGAGACAGAAAGAGAGAGAAAGGGAGAGAAGGAAAGACAGAGAAGATTCTTGATTTCAATCCATCTTTTCGTTTTATTTTCAAAGCGTTTTTTTTTTTAATATATATATATATATATATATATATATATATAATACATATTGTCAAATAAACTAATTCCCAGAGACACCACATTTAGCCTGTGATCCTTTGGGAGATAAAAATACTCACAGATTTTGGCTGAATACTGACTCTTTCATCATTCTCCCTCATGCCAGGGATGATCACTGTCATCTTCCTTGGACCTTTAAATCCAAGCACGTTTTTTTCCTACGGGAAAAAAAGTAATAAAAAAATGGTCATAATTCATCCATGAAGAAGCCAGCATAAGTAATAAATCAGCTCGATAACAGTTATAGGGAATTCACAGAGCATTCAATATTTCAAAGTTAATGTTTTTTAAAGTTTCAAATCAGCATATCAGATGATTCACATAGGTCAAAGTCAGCTACAACAGACTCCAACAAACAAGCCATTGTGTGGTAATATCAGAAGTATCACTGTTTTTGTTATTGTCTGGTGAAACTCTCAATCCTTGTCCTAGTTTTTAGTGATTAAGGTACAAAGAGGAAGACTCATTTTTCATTTTGACTCATCAGCACTAAACCGGACTTTCCCTCATTCAACACTTCCCCTTTTTCGTGTGACCCTACACAGAACTCACATAACATATTGCAGCAAGTTCCTGACGAAGAGATTCAGACTCCTTGATGAATGGCTTCTTCTCCGGGTTCACGCCTCCGTCATACACTGTAAATTTAGTTCCCAGCACGTTTGACCTGAAAGGACAAGAATGTGTAACAATGCCATTCTAGATAAAGAGAAGATTAAGAGAAACAGGGGCATGACAGAAGTCTTACCTTAATTTGCCTATGTAACTCGACGCATCTCTGGACAGGTCAGTGGGATCAACAGAGATAAGATAGTTTGAGGTTTTGCACTTCTTCCTTTTCCTGCCAGCCATCAAAAACACCTGTGATAGAGGAAAGCAGAGAGGGAGAGAGAGAGAGAGAGAGAGAGAGAGAGAGAGAGAGAGAAAGAGAGAGGCAAGAGGGAGAAACAAATTTTTTTAGGCTGAATTTAATTTTACGTTGAATGACATTTTTACGTTTGGACATGCATCTCCCCCCCCCCCTTACCCTCTTTCCATCTTCCTTTTCCATGTGCAGATAGTATGTAGGAAAAAGTCCCCTTTCCACTCCTCTTCTGTCTCTTGTGATCCTACACTGAAAGGTCACATCCCTTGGTGCTGGGCGCAAAGCAAACTGCTCCAGATCCTCCAAGGAAACGGGAGAGGCCTAGGAGAAGGAGAAGCCAACAGAGCACAAATCACACAAAATAAATGAGAAATTCTAGTTCCGCTTACAAAAAAAAAAAAAAATTCCAGTTTATTCTTTGAACGCCTCACCCTTCCAATGGAGTCACTTTCGGGGGAGGAATGTCTATAGTTGGAATTGAGATGACCATGGCTCTCATTATTCTTCTCTGCTTTTTTAGAACGTTTTGACGTTTTTGTCCTCTTCTTTTCTTCCTCCACCTCTTCCTCCTCCTCCTCTGCCTTTTCCTCAAATTCCTCATCACTGTAATCCAAACGACGTCTCGCTACACCAGTGAATAAAACAACCCAGTTTAACCAGTGCCTGGGACTACTGTGTCATGTTTTCTGCCAAAATATCTATTTAATAGACAATTAATTAAAGATTTGGTTCACGAACTAGTGCTTTATGAATATTTTAACACAGAGTAAAATTGTCAGCGTACTTGAAATTTTGTAACTAGCTTTGGACAAAGGCATCTGCACAATGTCTGAATGTCAGGTAATTATTGTATCTCAGAACTGATGCAGAACTGACATGGACCTGCGGGTGGTTTCTTCTTTGGTGTAGGCGGAACAGGGCTCTTTGACCAGTCTTTGTTTTCAGTCTCACTGTCTGATTCAGCTTTTTTTTCTTCTTCAGATATTTTAAATTCCATGATTGAGTCTATCTGAGTGGCTGAAAAAAAGGAAGATTAATTTTAGACACTGCTTTCGCAATCAGTTCCCTTCTTATTTCCTACCGACTAGAAGCCTTTCTCCAGTTTTTCTTAATTTTATAATACTAGCTCTAAATGTTCTAACACAAAAATGTTGTTATCCATAACTCATTTTCAAAGTAATGTAATATTTAAAACAAAAAAAAACAATAATATGCATTGAAAACTAGGCAGAGTCTGACATATGCACATTAAGCAGCTACACCTCTAAAAAAAAAAAAGACTTTTCTTTTCTTCATGACTCACTCTCTTGTTCTTTCATCTTTGTCACATTCTCCTTTGTTTCATTCCTTTTTTCTTTTTTCTTTCCTTTTTTCTCTTTCTTCTGTTTCTCCTCTCCCTCTCCTCCATCAGTTGCTTCCAGGGCTAAAACACATCAAACATAGCGCAGACAGTGTAACATAATCACACACGTTGTATGAGTCATAAATAAACGCCAGACGAACTGAGAGGTCTTACATTTATCCTGCCCCTTTTTCACTGCCTTCTTCTTCGTTTTCTTTTCCTCTCCTTGACTTTCGGCATCAAGCACACTCTGGGAGCTGAACTGCTTTTCAGTTTCCAAATCCGTTATTTCAGTGATGATGGGAACAGCTGGAGGCATCTCTTCTGATCCCCTGTTTGCATTGGCCGCAATATTGAGCTCACCGAGACTGATCTCCTCTATCACGTTGTCTTGAAGCTGTTCAGCTTGACTATCTGATAATTAAGCATTAGAGATGGATTGTTTAACATGCACAGATTAGACTGTAACATGAGCACACATACTGTATCTAAATGAGCATTGCAAGTGACCCCCCTGGTAACAATATGCAAATGAATAAACAAAAGGTTATCGTGACTGACATGTAGAGTTAAACATTTTCATTTTGAATACTCATTCTCCTGAGTCATTAGAGGGAAAGGAAATGGAACCAATCGATGATTCTGTGTTTTCAGACCGTTTAGGGAAGTGTTGCTTTGCGACTGGCTTATTAACAAGGCTTTGTCTTCAGGGCCAGGTTTCTGTCTGCGGTTCTTAGGCCGAGCTTCACGACTGGCAGTAACCATCTGGGTGTCAGCTCTTCTCCGTTGTTGCTTCTTGACCAAAAGCTTTCGCTGAGATTAAAACAATAATTATTGGATGTCAGTTTTACACTTGAATGATATACACACACGGAGTACTATTACAGAACTGATGGTGATGCATTTTAAACTGTTTACTTCCCACCACAGATGGGGACAAAGCTGATGTCATGCTACACTGATGTTAATACCTTTCTACTGATTTTCATTATCTCACAGTTGTGCGATTTTGAAATACGTAAGTGTGAGATAATACATCTCAACATTCTTGTCGTGTTTGTAAATGCTTTGCCACTCTGTGGGGAAAAAAAGCTTACATGACATCTTAGATAAAATGGCTACTTTTTCATGGAACAGAATCGTTACTCTAAACACCAATACACATCTTACCTAAAGTTTGAATTTGCCCCCCCCCCCCCACCCCCCACCCCCAAAAAGGAAAAATATATTGCCGCCGCTTGAGACGCTCATTAACAATGACATAGAGTCTCGCAGATAAATGATAACAAATGACAAAATACAAAAGTTAATTGATGTCTCACCTGGTTGTCCAGCTTTTGTTGCCGAATATCGGTATCATCCATGTCATAATATGCTTAAATTTCAAGAATAAGCACTGCGGAAGGACAGATGTGATTCACACAGACACTAGGACACTGAGAAGAGGCGCTCAGAGAAAAGTGTGCACAGAGACGGACTATCAAACTGAATATAGGTTTTCTTCTCACCCGTATGGAGCCATCTGACATACCCACCTGAGTGCAACAGAAGGCAAAGAAGATTAAAGGGGATAATGTGCTTATATGCACTACAGCACTCAGTCACCACCAATATGGGTTTGGACCCAGCTGACACACAGACATCAAGACGCCACTTTATGTGTTTTGTGTTCGTTGTTGTTGTTTGTTTGCTTGTTTGGAAACATTTTTACAAATGCGTCAAGCTAATCGTGGCTGACTTGGGTTATTTCATAACACCGAAAGTAGGAGTAGGAGTAGGAGTCAGACACAACAAGTGATAAAACTACATGAAAATCCAGTAGTCCCCCCCCCCCCTTATCCGGGGGGGCCTTGGAACCCCTGCAGTGGATGCCTGAAACCGTGGATAATACAAAACCCTATATATATGTTTTTCCTATACATACATACCTATGATAAAGTTTGATTCATAAATTACGCACAATAAGAGATTAACAACAATAACTAATAACAAAATAGAACAATTATAACAATATAGTGTAATAAAAGTTATGTGAATGTGCCATCTCTCTCTCTCTCTCTAAAAAAATATCTTATTATGCGGTGCTCACCCCTCTCCTTCATCATCATGACATCATCACAAGAAGAAGAAAAATGAAGAAGAAGAAGAAGGGTGTGTACAGTACAATAAGATATTTTGTACTGAAGTGAATGACGTAGACATTGTGACATAGTGTTAGGCTACTGACCCTCTGACGATACGTCAGAGGGAGGATCGTCCGCTTCGGGTGATCCTGGAACATCGAACAATGAAGCTGGACAACCAGGGATGAGTCATTCTGTAATTTGGGGTATGTTTCACATCGACAAAAAAGTACAAAAACAATGTTCTTTCTCAGCAGAACAATCAGTGGTGCAGGTTACTATATTCCTTCAGTGTAACATGTCTGCTAGTTAAAAACCTTAAACATTTTTTAAAAAAAAATTTTAAGGAGAAAGGATGTTTTCACTACTCAGTTTGTCAACTATGTCATGGACAAACTGGATGTCATTACAGTCATTTGATTAAATCCTGCACTTCAAGCAAAATACAATTTTAAGGGCCCTTGAGTCTATTCTCCCATATATACAGTGATGTTTTAAAAATAATTTTAAGAATTGAATTCTTTTCAGATATACATGTGATATGATCAGCACTGTCATTAAAGACAGGAATATTTTATTATAAAACTACCATAGTTTTAAGAGATGTCATGCAAATCTCCAACCTGTGTAGATGTACAGCATACTTTAAAGCATATCAGAAGCAACATCTTAGTTGTTTTAAATATGAAAAAATTAGGTGTAACATCATTGACACTGAAAGCCCTTTACAGGATCTTTTGAGTATTTTTGCGTGGTTTGTCTGTTTTTTTTTGCCTGACGAGCAAATACTTCCGTTTCTGAATTTCTCTGTGTAATTGAGTTTTCGCCCCTGACCTTTCTTTATCACAACTTTTTTTTTTTTAATCTGAAATAAACAAAAGAAATTCATTTACAGATAATGTACTGTGTGTATATGAATGGAAACCTTTTACTTTGTGACACAATTTTCCTGTTGCCTGCATGAACCTGTTTGTCTTGCTATCATAAATCTCCACCTTGTTTCCTGAGGCTGATGGACAGCTTGGCTGTCTGGACTGTCTGGTGGTGTGGCTAAATTGTCAAGCCTGCACTGTCTTTCTCTGCTGTGCTTTCTTCCAATATCCCCTCTTGCTTCTGTTTTCACCTTTACAGTGTTTTCTTTGTGATCCGAGCTTGTGCCATGCCTCTCTCTGCCTCTTCAAATATGCTGCCCTTCTTGCAGGATCAGAATCCTGACGAGCCCTGTATCTCCGCTGTTTCACAGCTGTTGACATCAATTTAAAACAATTGAATTATTTAAAAATGTGTTGATGAGGGAGAGAGGGAAAGTGTGCCCATATGAATAATATTGTGTTGCAACATATGTAGACTGATAATGATAATGTGATAATGATGACTGATGATTTACACTACTGGCTAACTTAGCTGACAGGTAACAAGTTGACATTTTCCCTATCTTGACCCATAATTTCAATGGTAGGTCTTGCCTGGCTGACCACATCATTTTCTTGAACAAGTTAACGTCAAATTTGGACATATAATTGAATTAAAATCATTAAAAAATTGTGAACATAACAATGTACTTAACATAGTTGATGGTCAGTTGACATAGCCATAGACAATGTGCTATTATAAATAAAATACTGAACAAAATGACAGGACATTGACCACAGTGTGTTCAACATGACATCATGTGCTGCTGGTCAAACCATTTTTGAGTTGCAGGGGGGAGATCTGTTAGTAACATAGTTGACAAAGCTTTTGCAGATATTAATAAATCAAGGTATTTAAATAATATAAATGAGAAAATCAATTTTAAAAAACATCATTTTTCTGTAGTATTTAGACTTTAGAAATAAATAAGAAATAGTTGATGTTGACTTTAGTGATTTTTATTCATTATTTTGAAACAAAGACACCTTCAACTGAAATACGGCCATATCAAAAACGGTCAAATTACGAACATCATGAAAATTTGAAGTTAAATGAAGCATAGGATGCACATAATGTTTGAGTGATATTATAATTTACTTTCCACTAATAGGTAAAATATGATGTCTTTGAAGAAAATAGTGAGAATAAATATAATTTTCATCACTGGACATGGAATGAATTATAGAACGACTTGAATAATGTCAGGATCATACGATGTCGATGGTTGGGGATCCTCGATAGTTGATGTTGTTTGTTTTACCGACACATTTGGGAAAAACATTGTGATGGGAGGTTGTTGTGTGTTTCTTTTTAACTCATCAAAATGTTGCTGCAGTGGTTGTAGTCCTTCGGTGATCATACGGGTGACTTTAATGCTGCGTTCTATCCGAGGATCGTATTCCATAATTTTGTCCTTTAAAGTCTGTGCAATCCGAAACACT
Source organism: Chanos chanos (assembly GCF_902362185.1). Lineage (NCBI taxonomy): Eukaryota > Metazoa > Chordata > Actinopteri > Gonorynchiformes > Chanidae > Chanos > Chanos chanos. The sequence continues at coordinate 48,963,439 of NC_044499.1, read as the reverse complement.
TCGGCAAATTTCTCTAATGTCCACATTGCTGGTTCTGCTTGAGTTTGTTCTTCTTCACATTCCTCTTCCTTTGGAGATGACTTGACATGTTCTTCCAATTCCTCATTTGTTAACACCTCTCGATGGTATTCAATATGTTTTTCCACTTCTTCATCAAGCATATCGACAAATCGTTCTCCACCGACTCGTCTTTCTGCGTAAATAATTTTCCTAATTTCTCCATCAATCCCCGGTAAGTTTTTGAGAGCGCGTTGGTTCTGGGCTCTATACACTACGCCTGACTTTATATTTCCTGCAGCGTTGCCACACAGTACCAGAGTTAAACTGTCCTTCCATGGTTTATGCTCTGGTGCCTGCTCTACACTTTCATTAATGTATGTTCTATTGGGCATCTTTTCCCAAAACAAACCAGTTTCATCGCAGTAATTGAAGTCTTGTTTTGGATGGTATCCTTTCTCCTCAATCAACTTCAATTCTGTAGGAAATGTGGCAGCAGCTTCTTCATCGGCAGACGCAGCCTCTCCAGTAATTTTTATATTTTTCAGTCCAAACCTATTCCTGAATCTGTGTAACCATCCCTTACTTGCAGTAAATGGCTTAGTGGCACTCTTTTCAGTGGACCCCTTTGTAAAGTCTTCGTATAGGCTCAATGCTTTCTGACGCAACTCGTTACCGTCAATTCGAACACGTCTTCTGTTCATGTCTTCAACCCACAAATTTAATGTGTTTTCCATTTTAACTAAACACTTATCACGCACTGTGGACGTAACTTTAGCAGTATGAGGTGCGAAAGCAACACTAGCGCGAATATCTTTCTCCTTTTTCATAACTTCACGGATAGAAGATTCGTTCTTGCCATACATTTTAGCAACAGCAGCGTATGACTTTTTTTCTTTCTGTATCAAGTCCAGAATTTTTATCTTTTCACTTAACGGAAGCACTTCACGGCTTCTCTTTGGCTTAGCTGAATTGCCAGCATCACTACTTTTGCGCTTTGGGGCCATATTAAGTAAAATAAAAGTTATTTGAACACTAACTGCCCGACTTTGGATGCTTCCTGACTTGCGACGGAAGACTGAAACTCCGGAAGTCCGGTCTACAACACGCAAACGCAGTATCCGAAGCATGCGCACACTATATGACATCTTCCGGCAATGCCAGATCTGTACTGCTCATGCGTAAACATTTTACAGCACAAAAAAGTGTAGTGTTTTCATTGAGAAACGGAGAGCTAGCCTATACTTGTGATAATGTCATTGAAGTATTGTGTTTTTCCAAGATTCTCTGTAGGCTAAGCATAACATCCACTGCTGGAGTAAGCTGTTTATGCCATTTGCTCTAAACCTAGTCCACTTGAGGTTTGAAAACCACCAAATCATTTTTAGTTCGCTCATGTAGCGCTCTCAGCCTTTACAGGCTTCCTCAGCCTTTTAACTTCTTTGTACACTTTTAAGGTTTCATTTTTAAAAAGATAATTATTATTAGGAAATGTAGCATTCCTCTGGAATGGTTTACCTACAGAAGTTAGAGAGGCAAACTCTCTCAATGCTTTTAAAATAAGACTAAAGATTTATCTATTTTCTCGAACTTATGCATAATATAATTTTGATTTGACTTTGTTATAGACATGTAAAGCCCTTTGAGACTATAAATAGTGATACTGGGCTCTAAATAAAAATGATTATTTTATAGTTTACTAGACAGGGTGCTGCACATCGGGAGGTCGCTGCAAATCGGGAACGGCCGAATGGTGCATCACTTTAAATGTTGCTACTACAAGGAATTGTGGGATGGCATCTCCTTTCAAGTTCAAGTACAAGTTCAAGTTTATTTAAAGCTCAATACCACTGTTTACAGTCTCAGAGGACTTTACATGCCCACAGGTTTACAAGAAACAAAGCAGGGCAGCACCCCCTGACTTAATCCTCAAAGCGGGTTAGAAAAAAATCCCCCCAAAACCCAGATGATATAGGGAAAAATGGGAGAAATCTTTAAAAGGACCACAGAGAGAGGAGACCCCATCAGGGCCAGACAGGTGTGCGACAGGTGCCGAACCTAGTGGGCAAACTGTAAACACAGAAATAATGAAAATGAAAACACACTAGTAGACAGAAATAAAGATAACAAAACAGCAAGGGGGGGGGGGGGGGGGGGGGGTTAATTGAGGTAAGCGACACAGCCACAGCAGCGCAGGAAAGAGACTGTAGTCACAAAGCCGCAGCAGCCGCCAGGATGACGATGATAAGGAGGATGACAGGGCGGGGAGAGAAGGGGAAGCCACACGTAAACAAGACACTCATGCTCGAACAAATGAGACACAAACAAGCAGAAGATGAGGGAGGAAAAGGAGAGCATTAGTTGGGTATCAGCACTTAATAAAATAAATAAAGAATATAGTGTATAGATGCCTGAATGTAGCAACGCTAGTGGCTGTGGAGTGCGCAGGGGGAGCAGGGCCATGCAGAACGAACAGGGCCAGGGACAGCAGGGCATGGAGACAAAGTCAGTCTACCGACCTAAGGATGGAGCCACATCCATGCAGCAAGGCACGGACATCATTTCCCTTTTACCTTCTCCTTTCCTATTATAAAGGATGGTACAGTGTACCCTATGCCGAAGGAGATAAGACAGGAAGCATTGAAGCACCTTTCCTTAGCATTTAGAGAATTCGACCAGCTCTTATCATGGCTGCCACTTAGATAGGTCACTTCACTCAGTTAGGAACCTTCCTAAGCTAAAAAGACTATTCACAGCCCCTGACTAACTGCAGGTAAGGTGCACAGCGTGGATGCCCTGGACACAGAGGTGATTCACATCCCAAGCAGGAAGGCATGAGATGATTTCATCACGCTACTCAGCACAATTTACAACTTATGAATTGTTTATTTTACGGAATTTATCACATACTCATTTCAGATAACTGAAACTGCAGAAAGTGAATCTGCTGATAAGGAGGGTCTTCTGTAATCCAGTGCTCAAACGTCTGCTCTCTTACACATGAAGGCTATAGATCTGGATTTTTAGCTTTTAGAGGAACTCCTTATCTTCATTTTCTGAGGCAATTTGGTGTTTGCTTGTTTGGTAGGAGGAGCCACGTTGTTACAACTTCTAATTTGACAAATCAGTTTATTTACCCAGGCGCAGTCACACCGCCTATTCAGTAGATGGCGATATGAACTTCATATGTTGTTGTTGTTTTTCATGTGTGATTCATCTAGTAGAGATGAGAAAAAGGAGGAAACGTTCATGAAACGAACACTTTCGTTTAGGGTTTTTTTGGGTAATTGTGAAGTCCCCCGTTATTTTCCCCCGAACATCTTATTCGCACTTTTAAAAAAGGCGACATTTAAGACGACTCACGAATCGAAGTCTTTTAAAACATGCTACTGTCAATGACGTAAAATCTCTTATGGATATGACATAATTCTGTTTCAGCGTTTTGTTCGCCGACTATCCAAAGGAGATCTAGAATTCACTTTGTACGCGTTGAAAAATTGATCGCGTGAGGTGGGATGGGACGATGGGACAATTGGAGAAATTCAGCCTGGTAAGAATTGAAACTGCCATTTGTAAGCTAAACCGAGTCATGTAAGCTAAAACGAAAAATCATTCTTGGTTCCTGTTACTTTGTAACACAAATGTAAGCTTGTTTTAGAGTTGTGTGTAAGGTAGTCTATAAGAGAGTTCAATATCAGTTTGTACAACTCTTCTTCATAAGAAAATTGTTTCTTATGATACAGTTTATACAGATGTCCACTGAGAAAAGGCAAGTTAGGCGTCTAGGAAAGACAGTTACACAACAGTCACAAAGTCTTTTTGTTCGTAAGGTTTCGATACATAGCCCACGAGAATTACACCAAATTATCTAATTTTTACTTACCTGAAAAAAGGAAAGAAACAAGCACTTTGGACAATATCAATAAGTGCATTTTTACCAAATTAATAATACAGAATACAACTGGATAGGTCTTTGTCATGAAAGAATTAGTGAGGATTTATCTTAGGGACCTCCCCAATTATTGATTTGTCACTATATTATATGAAAACACGAAACCAACTGGCCAAGGACCAGTAGTTAGGGCGACTCTGTACCCACACTGCATTAAAGGCAGGAAGAGGAAAGGGTAACTTCGATAAAGGTAAACATTAAAGCGCTGGTGGAAAAAGTCCTCTTTAGTTTTGCTCGCGCTCAGGACCAGCCAAGTAGGCTGCGATACTGTGTAGTGCAAGTCTTGAATCTAGCAACGGATTAGCCAGATCAGAAAGGTTCTGTCTTCTTGGATATTTCGCCAAACTGACTGCTTTGTTAAAACTGTCATAGTACAAAGGCATACAAGATAACTGCAAGTAAGTGGAACACTACCTTGGGAGGACTGGATTAGCTATGCTGATTTGGTCGACTGGAAACACGATCATGTCAGCTGAGGATTTACGGACTAAAAATGACTTTTGCCGAGTCATAGCTGTATATGTCTTTGATGTCAGAAATTGACTGACCTCTCCTTCCTTCTGTTTTACAGATGCTGCAGTATGTTTGGTAGGATGATCAAAAACGAGGAAGAAGATGTAAGAATTCTCTCTCTCTCTCTCTCTCTCTTTGATCAGTCATATTTCTCTTTACTTTAAAATGAAGACCTGTTGAGCAATATGCTATTTCGTACCATAGCAATATTTTGGGATGTAACCTGTGACTCCTTACACATCATAATCCTTGTGTATTACCATTATAACAGAGTAAGATCATTCCTCCCTTACATTTTTTATAATAGCATCTGTTCTGTCATTACTTGCATGCTGAGCAGGGAAACAGTGCTAGATCAGTGAATGTTTCTGAGTCAGCAGGGCCAGTGAGTCATGTGTCTCGATAAGTTGTCAGAGTGCTTTTTAAAGTACTCTTTAAAATGCTAGACAATTTCACCACCATTAACTGTGCCTAGTCACTTGGAGACTGTTTTAAAAGGCTTCATGATATAAGGAGAGTGTTTTATTGTGCTTGATGTCTTTTTATTGCTGTGATTATCCTGTGAAACTACTGCTACCTGAAAAGGTATATGTGAGTGTGAAAAAAAAAAAAATGTTTCGATTGCTCCAGGAGTTCATTGCTGTCAGGGTTCAGGATCCTCGGGTACAGAACGAAGGCTCATGGAACTCCTACGTGGACTTCAAGATATTTCTTCATGTGAGTTGCTGTTGACACAAAGCTAACGCTCAAAACTAGACATGTGACTGCTAGTGAACAATGAAAGTTGTTCAAGGATTCTCAGACTTTTCAGGCAAGATGTTGTTTACACATTTTTGTATATTTGCATTTCGTAAGTTTAAAAAAAGTCAAATAAAAATTGCAAAGGGTTATCTCTTTTGTTGTTGTCCTAGTCACTGGTTAGCTTTTATTTCGATGTGGTTGATTGACTGAACAGAGAGTGTGTGCTGAGACCAGATAATCTCCAGTTTGGTCTTGAGTGGTCGATTACGGACTTACAGATTACGTAATCAGAGTTAACCCATCGTTTGTGGAGAAAACTGTGACATCAGAGCTTGATGTCTAGGAATGAACTGATGCACTCAGCAAAGTCTATAAGTTTATGAGTTTTCAGTTCAATAGGTCTGGTGATAAAAAAACCCAAAAAACAATATTTATATGCACTGAAAGTACATTTGAAGAACTTTAACCGAGTTAAGTAAATGCTGTCTGTGGTTGGGTAGAGTTTTATAGATGACTGTGTCCATGGCATGAAACCACCGGCCAGCAGTCGTGGTTCTGTGTCATATTAATTTACATTGAATTATGATATTCCCTCCCACTAGACCAACAGCAAGGCATTTACGGCGAAAACATCGTGTGTACGTCGGCGATACAGCGAGTTCGTGTGGCTAAAGAAGAAGCTGCAGAAGAATGCCGGCCTTGTGTACGTTTTTTTGTTTGTTTGTTTCTTTGTTTTTTTTAATCGTAAAACAGCTGTTTTTTGGACAGCAAAGTTACACAACCAAACCCAGACAATAATGTATTTCAGATAAACTTATTTATACTATTTACTAGAGTGTTTGTGTTCACAGGGTCACTGTAATGCTAAAAAAAAAATCACGTGTCTGTTGTGGATTAAGTTCCTATAAAAAAAAGATAAAAGGGAACATGAGAGAGAAATTGAATGATTTGATGTATTTCGTGGTAAACAAATACAATGACAAGTCTGTGGAATTTTGCACCGGAGAGAGAGGCAAGTAAAAAGAGGAACCTAAAAAGAAATTATGTCACTGTTTTTTACCCCCCTTAGTTACGTTTTGTATGTTTATTCTTGTTCTGTGCCTCACAGACCTGTTCCAGATTTACCCAGCAAATCGTTCTTCTCCTTCTATAATGAAGACTTCATTGAGAGGAGGAGAAAGGGACTCCAGTTCTTCCTGGACAAGTGAGTGTTCTCTCTGTCTTAAATGTCATTATACCTTATCCTGCTTCTCTCAGTGAGGATAACTTATAGTGGTTAAGTCATAAGGAATCTTTTATATATATATATATATATATATATATATATATATATATATATATATATATATATATATATATAAAGACTTCTCTCTTAATGAAAAATAATTCATTTAGTTTCAGCTGACAGTTTAAGGACAAGAGATTGTTCTGGAACTGACTCCCACAAGTACAGTTTGTATGTTTTTTTTTGCCTCGCAGTTATTCCATAGAATTAGGGGTCAACAGATGTTTGTTGTTTGGTTGGTTAGTTGGTTGGTCAGGGCTGATATCAATTATTAGTAAACAAGGGAACCAGTAACCAATATTTCGGGGGCCAATATTCATTTGCAGTAAATATGAAAGTTTTAGTGTCAAAATTTAAAGTGGCACAAACTCCAACACAAAGATTCCTTAAGATGAATATAATAATGTTAACAATGTTAAATGAAATACTTCAAAAACAAAGAATGTTTGATCATTATATTGAAAAATTAAAGTGCATGGTGCTCTCAGAGGGTAAAAATGTGAACAAACCGAATGAAATAAATAAAAATAAAAATAAAAAGCTGAATAAATAGCGCCCGTAAACATAAGAAATAAAAAAAAAAGTCATAAACTTCTCAGTAAGATTTGTAAAGCAACTCAAAGAAAATGTTTGTCGTATTGGATATCTTCTCTAAAAGAGTGTGAGAAGGGATCACAAATGACCAACTGTTAACTAGTAATGACGGGGGTGGAAAGCCTCTTAATTACAAAAATAAAATAAATATCACCCTCTGGGGTGCAACGATAAACAAATGTAGGAAGGTAGCCTTTTTTTCTTTTTTTTTTCTTTTTTTTTAAGCTGAGATGTTTGATAAGCACCTGTTCTCAGCTTGCATCAGATTCTATCTCATGTTGCGGTGCTTATTTATAGACTTCATTATTTTCGGTTTGGCTTGTTCAAGAGCAGCCTGCAAGTTGTCTGCCCGTTTTTTGCGTGTCAGTGTTTTGTGAAATAAACACGTAGGTATAAAAGATATAAAATCTAACAACAACAGCTGTCATGTGAAAGTGTGTGTGTGTGTGTGTGTGTGTGTGTGTGTGTGTGTGTGTGTGCGTGCGTGAACACTCTTGACACCTGACTCGCACATGTGTGGATTTATCCTTGCCTGCTGCGACCGCCGTTCATTTTCATTGGGCCGTGGCAGAGGCAGTGGAACTGGTGAAAGCCGCGAGACAGAGCAGAAAAAAGCAGGGACGTTAGTCCACGTATTCAGACGTCGAGCGAAATTCCGCTTCGATGGCTGAGCAGCAGCGAATCACGCAAGAGTGTGTAGATGGGAGAGTTATTTTGAACTGATAAACGGATTCTTCCCTGTGTCTGCGTGGGTTTCCTCCTTGGAGCTCTGGTTTCCTCCCACAGTCCAAAAACATGCAGGTTAGGTGAATTGGAGACACTAAATTGCCCTTAGGTATGAATGTGAGTGTGTTTGTCTGTGTGTCTGGCTTGCGATGGACTGGCGACCTGTCCAGGGCGTTTCCCTGCCTCCCGTCCCAATGAACGCTGGGATAGGCTCTAGCACCCCTCTGCGACCCTAATTAGGATAAGTGGTTTTGAAAGTGAATGAGCGAGCGAGTGATAAACGGATTGAATGCCCACATCAGCGAGTGTGAGCCAGAGACAGCTGTGTGAGTGGGGAATGGCCACGTAGGTGCGAGTAGCGGGTAAGAGAGAGTGACCGAAATTTTTCGGCAGACGTGTGCCGATTCCGATCATCGGGAAAATAACGAATATCACAGCACCACTGATTGGTCGACTCCAGCAAAGGGTCACCTTGATACAAGTCTAATTTTACAAACGTTGTCTGTATAGAATGTGCACTGTAATAGTTCACAGCAGTGGCCTTGAAGTGTGGCTCTGGTCTCCGCTTGCTTCATGTCTCTTTTCCGTCCACAGGGTGGTGCATTTGACTGTGTGTTTGTCGGACAGCCAGCTCCATCTCTTCCTGCAGACGCAGTTACCCATTGGTCATATCCAGGACTGTGTACAGGGCCTCACCCCCTACACTGTAACAGACGCTATACTCACTTATGCCTCGTCCAATCGTGGGTGGGCTCAGGAGGAAGAGAGCGGGGTTTATGAAACGTGCCTGAATCCAGTTCCTTACGAGTCAGTGGAAAGGTATGCAAAACAATAAATATAACCCACTCTTCATCGGAAATTCTACGTGTTTGCGCACTGGAATGGGCTTTTAAAAATGCTCTTGTCTGTGTTTAGATGTTTCTGAAAGGTGAAGCCATTGACTTGAACCTCTAGTCATTTGGAGACACTTGAATCCAAAGCAGTTTACTGCACAGCAGTGCAAACCCAGTTGGCTGGCATTCGCCAACAACAGTTGTTCTTATTCTCATTACAGATCTTAACGTTCAATTCGTCTTTGTGTCTTTTTTTTTTGCTCTTCTTAGCCCTGCCCTTCACATACCTCCTATAAAAAATGAAGAACTTGCTCCAGCCACAATCAGTGAGTCTGAATCTGCCTGTGAGCTGTCAACAGACACTAGCTCTGTGGAGTTTAAGCTCACAGACACAGCGTCAGATCAGCCCGACACGCCACGGAAGGACAGCCAAAACGAGGTCGCCCGGGTAGGGGAGAGTCGTGTGGAACTGTTGGTAGAAGTTCACGCTGAGGAGAGACGTGAGAACGATGACGCCACGCAAGAGGGATCTGTCAGTGGATCAAGGGAAGCAAAACTCGGGCGAGACAACGTGGAGGTTTTGAGCCAAAATGGAGACGGTGAAGGAGAGACTCTCTCGGTGGACGAGGACAATGTAGGCAGAAGCCTTGAGGAGAGCAACCAGGAAGTGCTCGCTAATGGAGACGCGCACGCAGATGAAGCCGTTTGTCACGAAACGTCCGTGGAGGAAGACGTAGAGGAGACACCCTCGGTAGATTCAAGCAGAAGTAGAGAAGTCGATTCTCGAGAAGAGAGCAGTCAAGAAGCAGCCTTCGAACCGGAATGCTCTGCAGAAGAAACCTCAGACAAACAGCACCGTGAGGGGGAGCCTAGCAACAGTGTCGACAACGAGGACATGACTCAAGGGGAAAACTCTGCGGAGTTGAGTCACGACACGGAGGTGCTTACGGAAGAGGGAAGTCAGGAGGGAACGACTCCAAATGTCATCGTGCCAGAGTTCAACGCCCTGCAGGAAAATAGCCACCAAGACACTGGTTGTGAGGGAGACGCCCCTGACAACGACGAGGTATCTGGAAAAAACGTCTCGCATCAGAACGGGGACTGTGAGGTGCCCCCCGGGGGTGTCCCGGAGGGGAAGCACCATACCGATCCCGTTCAAACGGAAATCCCCGAAACTGTCGAATCGTTATCGGTCGTTAGTCAGAATCGTGAAACAAAAACGATGAACTCACATGACATCAGTGATGACACCGTCGACCGCACGCAGAGGCAAAATGGGGAAGTGTCAGACACGGGCAGCGCTCTGTCTATCGAGTCAGAGCACAGGGAAGAGGAGGTCAACGCAGTGGACGCGCATTCGCGCCATAACTTCAAAGCCGACCGCGGCGATTCAAATAAGCTCGCCAAGCGAGGAGCTGAGTTTAACTCAGAGGTTCCGGCGCCTGTATGATTTTCCTGTTGTGTTTACCAAACCCTCTGCCCAGATGCTGAGATTTGGGCCTCTGTACTTAAAAGTCCCCCCCCCTTCCCCGGACACTGGAGATGTCTACGTCGACTTGAATTAGACCGGTAATACAAAATGAGGACTACCTCCAAGCGGACTGGTTCTCTCAGACGAGCTCCATTACTTCCAGTTATCTTCGTGGTTTGGCTCTGTGGGATCCATCTGCCGGGGCCAAGAGGACTTGTTTTTCACACTGGACTGTTGGCGTGTCGGGAAAATCAGGAGAGACACCTATCTTTCCGTTCACTTTTGTGTGTGCGCACAATTGCATGTTATTGCCTTAAGCCTGCTTCCTGTCTAGATGTCCAGTCAGACACTGTTTCTATGCATAACCTGGAATAATGTGTCAGGCACTTACCTCCTCTAGTCAGTAGAGAGTGACATTAACAGTTGAACCGTACAGCAAGTGAGTGAGACTTCACTCAGACCAGTGGAATAATTTAGGATGACGTATTGGAAAAGGACCAAAATTTAACATTTAGAAAATTCTTATTGCAGTTCACGTCACGTTACACAGTTTGTCAAAAAGGTTTAACTTTCCTGGAAACCAAAAAAAAAAAAGAAAAATCAAGGCACTACACAAATAATGGGAAATGAAAAGTTCAAAGTTTTAAGCATAATTATGTCAGTTCTTGGCCCTGTATTTACTTTCACTTGTTTTCAAGTTATATTGGCTTTAACGGTGCAATGTGACAAAGAGGCAAGAGGCTGTTTGTGCACTGTGTTTCTGAGTAGGTTACTTAGCAACCAGTTCGGTGGTCCAGCTGAAACCATCTGAGACGAGATCCGTCATGGGCAACGCAGTAGTGGAATTTGCACAGAGTGGGGGTAGGGTGGGGGTGTCAAATTTTCTATGATAGGGCTGTTATCAGGTGCAGTGGAGCGAAGAGCCAACTGTACATTAGTTAAAAACTGGAGATTATCCACAGTACAACGTCCATCAGAATTGTCAAATGATGTTTGCTCAATGGAAAACAAGCAAGATCACCGGACAAGCAAGGTTACATCACACAGTTTGTCAACAGCATCACAATTTGGGAATGTACGCTTGTCAAGGTCATTTCTTGTGATATTTTGGGAGTATGTTTTCCAAACAGACTTCTTTAGGTTTGAAGTGCTTTTATGCTGTGAACACAATCTTTCACTACTGTAGGTATGCTGTATCAAAACTGGAAGAAAGTTTTATGAAGTTTGCCAGTGAAACTTCTGTTTTCCTGAGAATAATGTAATCGCAAAAGCTTCTTGTAAGGGACCCATCAGTTTACCAGTGTCAAACCACACTCAAGGGAATCGGAGTTATTTTAACAGTTTAATACTCCTGAATGTAGCCGAGATTTTAAGCTTTGATAAGAGCAATCTTTTTTTCGCGTGTAATTCACTTTAATGCCATTTGAGTAGTCATGGCAATTTTCTTTTTTTTAAAAATGGGAGCTGTTCAAATGTTTCTAGGGATTGTTCTGTTCTTTAGATGCAAGAAAGAGTGAAGTACTGTCTGTGTCCATTGGATTCATTACTGTTGTGTGTGTCAACCATTTGAATTTAGGTTTTATCTAATCTTGTATTTAAGATTTGTCTGTTCTTCTACTGCTATGTTGGTTTAGAAACAAAACCTGTTGATTGAAGTTCCATTTATTTTACAACATTTTATTAATATATATGATAAATCTCTCTCTCTCCTTTTAATAAATAATCCATATATATATATATATATGTATATATGAATAAGGATAATTTGCCTTATTTCTTATAACGGTCAAGGATCCAGAAGGGCAGAACTGGTCAGTAATAAAACACTGGCATGCACAGGGATTTTGGGACAGTTTCACTGAGTAAATGGATGTATTGAAAATATCAGCCAATGTGAAATAAACTCATGATTTGTCACTGAAATATCATAGTGTATTTTTTTTAATACTTACTGAGATATAGTCTGCTCTGTTCAAACATTCTGACATTGAGACATTCTGACCAGTTTGATCTCGATGGTCTGGCAAACAAAGCTAAATAAACAAAATGTCACAATGGTCGGTTTTTATAAACCGCTTTTTTGTTATTGGCCAGCACAGATGGCTTGGGTATTAACTTGTTGTCTTCCTGTTCACAATCCTATTTTGTGATTAAAATACAGTGTGAGTGAAAAGCATTTTACACTGGGTTCACCCAGTGTAATCTGAACCACATCAAATGGATCCAGTCAATGTAATTTTCAGGTTAGGTCAGGATCGCAGTCAGAGAGTGGTTTGCGCAGTGTGTGTACGAATGTCAGAGACCTAAAAACAGACGAATTGACATCCTTTTTGGGACTTTACTGTTTAATCATGATTTCATTGATCGCTCTGACCCAGATACCAGTTCTCTTGTGTTCCCCTTCAATATATACGTCAAAGTCAGCCTCAAAAGGCACCGTTTTACTCCACATTCACGGACATCCGTTTTCTTTTTTCATCTCATTTAGTGATATTGAATAAGTTTTTGAGTCT